>NW_028256007.1:0-117000 GCF_971803275.1 Cyanistes caeruleus | reverse complement strand
GTGGCTCTCCTCTGTTTCAGCCCTTCAAGCCCTGAGGAAGACACCAGTCCATCCCACTGTAGTCTAAATATTCAAGCCCAGTTCGCCAGTGAACGAGTGCCTCAAGAACAGCACCAGGAGACACTGAAGAGGACACCGCCTTCCAGTCCCAGTGGAGATCCAGGCACAGCTGGCACAGCTGAGCCTGTGGGATGCTCATGGGACTTCAGCCCTCTCCCTGCTTGTAGATTGTCCCAGCCTCCAGCCCTCAGACTCTGCCCCTCCCCTTTTTTTCCCTTTACTCTTCCTCCCTTGTGACAGCTCCTTACTTCCAGCCCTCATACCATTACCATCCCCTTTTCTTCCCTTTACTCTTCCTCCCTTGTGACAGCTCCTTACCTCCAGCCCTCATACCATTCCCATCCCCTTTTTTTCCCTTTACTCTTCCTCCCTTGTGACAGCTCCTTACCTCCAGCCCTCATACCATTACCATCCCCTTTTCTTCCCTTTACTCTTCCTCCCTTGTGACAGCTCCTTACCTCCAGCCCTCATACCATTCCCATCCCCTTCTTTTCCTTTCCAGCTCATCCCTTTGCTTCGCCTTCCATTAATAAACAGTTTGACTTTTTCACTCTACCTGCACCTGTGTGGAGCTGAAGCGGCACAAATCCGGAGCTCTGTGACACACGGGCCCCTCCTGCCATTCTCTTCTGAACCGTGTTTTGTGCACAGACGCAGAGGAAGGAGCGCAGATCAGGCTGGAAAGGTCCCTGTGCTGAAGGTCCAGTTCCACAGCATTGTGGAGTTAAAGGTCTTTCTGAAGGCCAGTAGTGAGTGGGACAAGGAGCCTGTGTGTGTCAGGGACCAAAGTTGTGCCTAACGCCCTGCCATATCTGGTCCTCTGTTGTGCACATCAACAGGATGATGAAGAACATAGAATGAAGGAAACCTTAAGGGTTAACTGCTGGGAATTTGACCCTTAAGAGGAACAATGGATTGATCAATTGATGGGAAGTTAACCTGTGAAAGAGGAACAGTAACAATGAGACTGTTATTGGCATGGTGACCTTACCTCATGTACTGGCCAAGGATGAGATGACATGGTAACTGGGAAAATTCTACTCCAGTGGAGAAGATAGGAGGCTTGGTTCTGCAGTGGAGAGGCAAGAAGGTCAAAATGCACGACTATTTGATGCAGGGGATGCCCTGAAGGTGCGCGGCCTGCCTGCCCCTCCCACTGGAGCACCTTGCTCCATCTCCTGCTGCTGCTCAGTGGCTTTTCACCAATCCAGGGGTTGGTATGTATTATTTGCAACAGCAACTAATAAAATAAAATTTGCTTTGCAATTCTGTGCACGGGCATCTTCCAGAACCCATGGTGTTATTGGCAATGAGGACAGGATGGCCAGAGCACAAAAACTGATGATTTTTGAGCATGTGTGAGTGAAAAATGGATGCACGTTTGAGTGTGGGTAAGAGAACAGGGACAGGGTTTGGGCAGTGCCTGCTCAGTGGGGCACACAGCTGCCCTAGGACAGTCTGTTCCATGGTCAGCGGGTCATTTGCTTGCAATTTCATGCTGCCTGGCCACCTGTGGCCAAAGGACAGACTACTTTAGGACAAGCATGCAATCTGCTTAAAGGAGAAGGAATGAAAATTAGTGTCCTGATGGGGTCTCTTGTGCTTTATATGGGCCAACCCTTAAAGCCCAGGATAGGGAACATTATCCTAGAGGGATGCCCAAAGGGATGGAAAGCCTACGGTCATGGAACAGCATCCCTGTATCTGTGGGCTACCAGAATGTGGCAACAACTGTCTCACCTTGGGAAATGCCCTGCTTTACGCCTCACTGGAGTTGCAGATTTTTGGCAAATTGAATGCAGACAGTTTTACTAACTTCAAATTTATCAGCACAAGGAATAACCCTAGAGCTTGGTGGGTCAATGCCACAATACTGTGTGTGTGGATTTAGCACAGCGTGATTTTTGGTAGCAGGGGAGGGCCACAGAAGCAGCTTCTGTGAGAAGACAGAGGAGAGAGAGAGGGCCCTTGCTTCCAAACTAAAGCAGCCTACCTTTAGAGGACTGCACCCCTGTCTCGCTTTGAGACAAGTTAGGAGGAAATGTTCTGAAAGGGGCATCTCCTCTAAAGAAAGGTAGGTTTCGGCACTCTCTCCCTGCTTGGGGACAAAGGTGTAGGAAAACATTTTAATAGAGCAAAAGCATGATATTTCAGTAAAAGCCTGTCTGCACAACCCAGCTTTCAATCCAGGCTACAATTCTAAAGACAGTGTCTTGAAACTCTCCTGGAACAGTGAGAATAAAGAAAAACAGTGGCATTGGGTACATGGAAAAGAATGTAAAACAATATGTTTTAACCAATAGTAGCTTGTTAAGCCCCGGGAACCCTGTAAGACCCTATAAAATTGTGCTAAAGATAGAAATAAACAACATTTGCTATACCTCTATGAGGACTCAGTGAATTGTCGGAGTGGTTTTCCATTACAGACGTACAGAAAATGTGCCTTTATCTGTAGTGCCTGGCTCTGACACCCAAGAGAGCACTAAATTTAAAACAACACCATGGAAATAACTTTTAAAGTTAAGTAGAGAAACTGGGAAAATGAGTGTGCAAGTTAGAGTTTTCTTAAGTCACTGGGTGAGAGAGTTTAAGGTTTAAGCTATTTTAGAAAATAAGAGACAAGATGGAGAACTTAGGGCATTGTCCCTTTCTCCTTCTTCTTCCATCATCTTCTTCTTTTAAGGGTTTTAGATAATAATGAGTGATTGGATAGAAAATGCCACAGTGCAGCGCACAGGTGCCAGGTCATTGGGTCACTAAGAAAAAGAACTTACTTGGCACTTGATTATTGGACACATAGACATAGAAAAGACCTTGAAGAGATTGTTCTTTCTCCATTTTGCACCTCTCCACCATAGTCTATGTAGCTCCTTGTACTCTGTATATATGTAATATAGATAAGGCAAGAAGAAACAACCAAGTCCAAACATGAGGAAACAGCCTCACTCTCGTCAATCTCAGTCCTGGGGAAAGAACCCAACCACCAGTGTCACCTCGACACCTACAGGTCACGGCCAATGGTGTTCCCTCAGGATACAGCAGCCCTGAGGGGTCTTCCCAGAGCTGTCTGATGCTCCCCACTCCTTGTGGCACCAGTTGCTTTCCTGTGCAATGTTCTACCTGCCCGAAGAGTAAAGAGGGAGCTGGAGAAAGAGCATGCCAGGCTGCTCTCGATCCTTTCCCAGCAATGCTGGTTAAGTGGAGAAGTCCCAGCTGGCTCAAATGTGTAAATGTAAGAGCCATGCACTGGAAGGGTCAGTGGGAAGGATGATCCAGGAACCATTGGCCTGGCAGCCTGAGCTTGCTACTGGGGAAGGGTTTGGAGTAAATCCTGCTGAGTGCCATCCCATGGCATGTGCAGGGAACCAGGGGGTCTGCTGGAGGATGGGAAAGCTCTGGGGAGGGATGGGGACAGCTGGGGTGTCCTGGTGGTGAGATGTTGAGGGTGGGTGCTCAGGGAGGTTGGTGTTGGTGGGTGTGTTGGGGAAGGAGTTTTCCAGAATGTGGATTTTCAGGCCTTTGCCCAGGTGGGACTGAAGAAGTTGGTGCTTAGAGATATTTTCCACTTGATTTTCTCCAGGACAACAACCATGTGCAGGTGCTCTCCATTCAACATTTTCAAAAGCTAATGGACTTGGCAGAGGACAGAGGGGAAAAGGCCCTGGAGAGAATTGTGAGCCACAGCCTTTTCCCGCTCTTCTTGCACTGCCATGAGGAGAACCGGTGCATGGTAAATGTGAGCTTTAGTGTGATGCTGGTGGATCTCTGGGAGGGGGCTCGGCTGCCTCCTTCCCTGCTGCCTCCCAGGCTGCGGCCTGCTCCTGGTCCTTGGCTCAGGGATGCAACTCCTGCGCCCTGGGCTGCAATGCCATCTCTGCTGCTCTCTAGGCCTCTCGGGAAATGCTGCAT
Organism: Cyanistes caeruleus; assembly: GCF_971803275.1. NCBI lineage: Eukaryota > Metazoa > Chordata > Aves > Passeriformes > Paridae > Cyanistes > Cyanistes caeruleus. Next base: position 113,031 of record NW_028256007.1, on the reverse strand, counting down.
TGTGCAGCCAGGTTCTTGAAGAAAACAAATCTCCAGTAAGTGCTTGTTGAAGAATGGCTTGCCTCTCGAGGCCATAGCTCCTTAGAAGGCCTGCACAGCCCTGACTTTGAGCTAGCATGAGTCCTTGGAAAAATATTGTATCAAAGAAATGAAGAAGACTAATTGTTAATAAGACAATGAAGAATAGATGAGAATTTAGGATGAGAAATCTGCTAAATGTATCTTATGAATGTATCTTATGAAGTTTGTCAGGATGTGAATTCTGCAGAATCTATCCTGTATTACTGCTTAAGGTATCTTAATAGGTTTCACTAAAAAGTATTTTCTAGAGCTCGAGTTTTATGAGCTGGACCAGTAGAAATGTAGAAGTTAATGTGTGAAAAACAGCAATTATCCAATCATAATAGAACATAGATCACATGTTACCTTTTCAAAGTACTATAAAAATGTAGCTAATATTGAAATAAATTTGGAACAAGCAGATAACTCATATTGGGTCGTCTCTTGATTCCCGAACCTGTCTCTTACAAGTGCTAATGACAGAGAATCTGTTGAAGATCGCCGAATGCGTGGTAAAGAGACGGCCTGGAAGCCCCAGCCTCAGCCTGTGTTCCCAGGGATGGCTGGGCAGCACCTGAGGAGGCAGCAGGCAGAGCTCCAGCAGATCTACAAAGGTGGGTGAGGGCGGCGGGCTCTCTGTGGGGCTGTCGGGGGGAGCTGCAAGTCCTGGCCTGACTGCGGAGGGCTCTGCTCAATGTGCGGATGAGGGGCCGCATGGGCAGAGCACACCGAAATTTCACGTGGGGCATTCATGGCCAGCAGCTTTGGGCTGATCCCCTTGGTCCCTGCTCCCTGCTGGCCATGGCAAGAGCTGGCTGGAATGGCCCTGGCAGGGGGCTCTCGGTGGGCCCTTGCAGGTCTGGGATCTGACTGTGGCTCTGTTCCTTTCTTCCAGCCCTTGAAGACACGTCAGATGACATCAGCCCTGCCATCAGAAGCCTGGCAATTCAAACATTTTGCATCCTCCAGGCAATATAGAGAACTCAATATTCCATCTTTGGAAACCTGCAGGATCAGCTTCACATGGCACGCAGGACACAGACTCATCTGTCATGCCTTGGCTGGCTGCACTGCTGTAGTTCTGCTGAGAGTTGATCTCGGAGGCTCTGTCTGCTGGGGCCACCTGAGCCAGCCCAGATTTTATTTTTCTTCAAAATTGTTTTTTCCTTATTTATGTTTTTGTTTAGTATGTAAATATAGGATGTGTTATAAATACACAGACTCCCAGGAGCTTTCTTTTGCTGCCCAAGGTCCTCAGGATATCGGAGAAGAGAGGGAAAAGGGTGCTTGTGCTCAGCAAGCTGCCAGGGCATGCAGTGGTGCAGGGAAAATGGCCAGAAACCCTTGGCCTTTGGTGGTTCTGCTGAAGCCACAAGCCCTGTCCCAGCCAGGAAGAGCCATCTGTGTCCTGCTGCCCATGTGGTGCTGCCGTGATGGCTGAGGGCTCCCAGGTGCCTCTTGTTATAAATGCAAAGGCAATTTCGGGTTAAATAAAAGAGAAATTTATTATAAAACAATAATAAATTTAAACAATGAGAAAAAACCACAATAAAATAAGCAGCGCAGCGCTGGGTGGACAGGGTCTATACACAAGGTATAGGTGTTCCCAAATCCACACCTGAGAGTCCCTTGGCCTGGGTTTTTATAGGAAGTTTATGTCCCGAGGCCAAATTCCAAGCAGGCACCCTTCGCTAAAAGGTTCTTGATTGTTCGAAGAATAGATTTCCTGGCACCAGAGAATAGAGTCAATAGACGCTGGGCAGAGGCTCCTCATATGTAAAGAGGTCCAGGATGTCTTTTTGATATCATTTTGGTCCGGGCCATTAGGGTGGAGTGGTGGGACCCATCCTGGAGCCGATGGCTTATCTCGGTTGGCTCCTCTTCTTTTGTCTAGTTTTGCCCACTTCTCCAACACAGGCAGGCAGGGCGGAGGTGCTCAGGTCCGGCGATATCTCGTCCGGGACTGTTCTTTTGTTTGTTCGATGGCCCGTGTCCTGCCCATTCTTCCTGGGCTGATGTGCCTGCTTGTGATCGTTATCTGGGTGTTTGGCTGCAATCTGTTGCCTCTCAGAGGGGAATCACCACCAGATCCGGAGAAGGACTTATTCCCATTACACGTTGTGTTTTATGCCATTGCAATCACATATATATATATTTTATTATACCCTTTACGAATTTTTACTCATAGATTAATTTATTACACTCTCGATCCCGCTCCTCTGGAGCTCCTGCCGGGCCAGGCTGGGGAGACCCTGAGGGCATGGGGTGCTGGGAGGCCGTGAAGGGATGAGGGGCTGCGGAGGCCCAGACGGGACAAGGCAGTGGGAAGGCACGAGGGGGATGTGTGAGGGAGTGGGTGGCAGGAGGCTCCAAGGGGACAGGAGTCCCCTGAGGAACCGGGTGGTGAAAAGCCCTGAGGAATTGGGTGTCAGAGGCCATAATTAGCTCCTGTCCTGTGCCAGCTGGAGAGAGCGGCAGGAGGGAAGGGTTGGTGCGGGCTCTGCCCCTCGGCCGGGCACTGCCTGTGGCCAGCCCCAGCCTCCCGTGCCCGGCCAGCCCTGAGGCCCGGCCAGCAGCCGCTGGCGCCGGGCTCTGGAGGGGGCAGAGGGCCGACTGCTGCCCGGGGAGCCGCGGTGCCGCCCTGCCCTGCAGTCCCAGTGGGCCGGAGCTCCATCGGCACCAGGCTCGGGGCCACAGGGGGCTGGAGAAGAAGCCGTGCGGCCCCCGGGTGCGGCACTGGGCAGGGGCGCAGCTGCCAGCCCCACACACCGAGCGCTGGGGACAGGAGACTTCTCCAGGCTGAGGCTGGGCCTTCCAGGCTGTTCTTACCAGGCACTCAGGAAACATCCATAGCTTCATCAGTGTTATAAATGCAACGGTAGATTAAGGATAAAAAAGATAAATTTATTATAAATTAACAAAACAGCAAAACAGCGAGGAAAAACCACAATAAAATGAACAGCGCAACGCTGGGTGGACAGGGTCTATACGCAAGGTATAGGTGTTCCCAAATACACGTCCGAGGGTTCTTTGGCCTGGGTTTTTATAGGGATTTTATGTCCCCAGGCTAGAATTCCAATCAGTTTCCATTCACCAAGTGTTATAAATGCAAAGGCAATTTCGGGTTATATAAAAGAGAAAATTTATTATCAAACAATAATAAATTCGAACAAAGAGAAAAAACCACAATAAAATAAGCAGCGCAGCGCTGGGTGGACAGGGTCTATACGCAAGGTATAGATGCTCCCAAATCCACGTCTGAGGGTTCTTTGGCCTGGGTTTTTATAGGGATTTTATGTCCCCAGGCTAGAATTCCAACCAGTTTCCATTCACCAAGTGTCCCTGATTGTCGGGTGAATGGATTTCCTGGCCTAGAACATTGAGTCAGTAAGTGTCCGGGCAGAGTCTCCTCAAATGCAAAGTGAGTCTGTATGTATTTTAACATATTTCATCACAGCAGAGTCGAGGGATCCGGGCTAGTGCCGATGGATATCTCGGAGGAGTAGTCTCTTCTTTGTCCTTCTTGATTAAGTTACTTTAGCATAGGTTTGGCAGGTGGGGTGTTCAATTTTAGCAACGACCATCTTCCTGAGGCTCGTCCCTTTTGTCTTGCTTGATGGTCTCCGGCCGAAATCGGCCGGGCGTTGCCTTGGTCCGGAGGTAGACTTTCAGGCTAGTTCTTTTGTTTCTATGATGGTTTTTGTCCTGTCCTTTCCTCCGAGTTGATGAGCCTGCTGAGGTTTGTTATCTGGGGGGGGTTCTTTTGCAATCCGTGACTTTGGAAAAAGGAATTCTACCTCGACCTGGAGGAGAATTCCTTATTCCATATTTTCATTAGTTATAATTACACATACTTTATTTAAACCTTTTCTTCCGAATTTTTATTCACCCAATTCTTTATTACACCAAGTGTCCCTGATTGTCAGGTGAATGGATTTCCTGGCCTAGAAGATTGAGTTAGTAAGTGTCCGGGCAGAGTCTCCTCAAATGCAAAGTGATTCTGTATGTATTTTAACATATTTCATCACAGCAGAGTCGAGGGATCCGGGCCAGTGCCGATGGATATCTCGGAGGAGTTGTTTCCTCTTTGTCCTTCTTGATTGAGTTACTCCAGCATAGGTTTGGCGGGTGGGGTGTTCAATTTTAGCAACGACCATTTTCCTGAGGCTCGTCCCTTTTGTTTCACTTGATTGTCTCCGGCAGAAGTCGGCCGGGCGTTGCCCAGGTCCGGAGGTAGACTTTCAGGCTAGCTCTTTTGTCTCTATGATGGTCTTTGTCCTGTCTTTTCCTCCGAGTTGATGTGCCTGCCGAGGTTCGTTATCTGGGTGGCTTTTTGCAATCTGTAACTTTGGAAGAGAAATCCTGCCTCGACCTGGAGGAGGATTTCTCATTCCATATTTTCATCATTTACAATTACATATACTTTATTTAAACCTTTTCTTTCGAATTTTTATTCATCCAATTCTTTATTACAGTCCCCCACCTAATAATTTGACCACATTAAAAATTCGTGTCTGTGTACATTTTTCAGAGGAATACAGATTTAGATAATGTCGTTTTCCTCTTTGTCTGACTCTTCTACATTTTCTGGGGATAACATATGTTTGTTTTCAAATTCTCTCAACGCTTTAACTGCATTTCTATTCTCTTTCTCTTCTTCTAACTTCATGATTTTAGAAAGAAGGGCAGTATTTCCTTGTGCCTTTTCTGGGTCTATTGGGAGAGAGGCAATCTGCATTCCTTGAACGACAGAATGTATTAGTCTGATCAGACAAGGAATTAGGCAGGGTAGGAAGATGACTCCGGCAATTGAACATCCTATAAAGAACACTAGCTTTTTCCACCATGCCCCTTGTCCAAAAATTTGATCCCACCAAGAAGCTTGTAAAATTGAATTCCATTTCTGGACTGGTACATGTGCTACTTTCTTTATTTCAGCAGCTAGACCCTTTATAGTTTCTCCGAAGTCATCTATTTCCATGCAACACTCTGACTCGTTATATCTACCACACACTCCTCCCTCCTCAGCTAGCAAATAGTCGAGAGCTAGTCTGTTTTGGTATACAAAAGCTCTCATCTGGGAATGTTGTTTTGCTAGGAGTTCTAGGGCTTCTGAAGTGTGATTTGAAACAACTTCTACCACAGCCTGTAACCTAATAAGCCGATTGAGGAGGTAGATTGGGGTCCTGTAACCCCAACTGCCATCATTCGCCCATGTTGCCAGTCCATAATATTGTATGATCCTTTCGGCGGGCCATTCCTCCCCTTTCCATTTGTGGTTACCTCCGGCTATTGGTAGCTCTCGTTTCAATTCCCTCTTTTGTCGGGCTAGAGTTTCAAAGAGGGGAGCGCCTAAAGACCTACTTTCATCTTTAGGTAATGTAAAGAAAAAAGGCCGAATTATCCCGAGTGTGCATGATCCTTTCCAATTTTTGGGTAATTCACTGTATGCTTTCTTTCTGCATATCCAGTAAATCCCATCCGGTGCCTTCCAATCTCTGTTAAGTTTTGCCGGGTCCTCCCAATATTCCCTCAGGCCGAGAAAGGCATGGAAGGGATTCGCCCCGTCCTGTTTGTTCCAGCATAAACCAATTAAATCTACCCATTCGCAATTATTTTCCCGAGATTGGCTCCAATAGCCCTCGGGTGATTCTGGCTGCCAGATTTTTGTCTTTTTATCCGAATTTACCGAGAGAGTTTTTACACACGGGGTGTAACCAACTAGCTCGGTGAATTCCCTTCCTTCCCGACTGATGCAAAATGTTCCAATGATTCTTTTGTCACTCACCCACCCCTCTGGTCTCCGGGTTGTTTTAGATAATTTCAATCCTGTCCACTTAAGTAATTGTTCCGGGGTTAATCCTTCTCCCTTCCATGGCCATCTTTCGGCTGATTTCAGGCTGCCACATATCCAACAATTGGTTAATCCTAATTCAGTGGCTATTTCTTGCATCAGATCTATAAATAGATTCTGATTGGGGCTAGGTAGCTTCCAATTATCGTATTGTTTTTCTAATTGCTCATATTGCTCACTGAGAGAGTTTAACCTCTCTTGCTCTAGTCTTTTTCTTTTATTTTCCATTTCCTGCCTCTTTAGTTCAAGAGTCAATTGTTTTATTTTATTTTCAGGGTCTGAACCATCCTCATCCTTTGCAAAACAGATCACCTGATCAAACTGTAGACACACCCTGTCATCGTCATTTTTCAGTAAATCTAAAACTATAGGTTCATTACTGAATGACACTTTCGTTTCGTGTTTCAGGTTCCTCCCTTCCCAGTACAATTTCCCTCCCATGGTACAATATTTTAAGTTTGCTTTATTGTAACACAAGGGGTTGACTCTGTGATACGCAATGAACGTCGACTGTTTCTTTCCTCCAATCCAGACAGTTTTATTACACTGCCCGCAGACCGAGATTGGGGAAACCCCTCCTATTTCTCTTTTATTTCGTAGGTGGGTCGCTTGGACCTCTCTTCCCTCTGTGATATGTGATCGCCCTTTTCTAGTACTTATCCCCGGGGTGGAGCACCAAATTTTCTTTTCTAATTTACACAGATCCATCTGGGTATCATTTGCCCAGCATTCCCCTGCGTGCAATTCTGGAGGGCAATCGATCAATTGCTCAGTTCCTGTGGCAGTTTGGCACTGCTCACACTTCCCCAGGGAGGTCATCCCTGGAGGCACCTCGGGGTCCATCCCCTCGGTCCAGCACATGGCTAGGTTCAGGATCGTCAGGATTCCCCACAATCGCATCCCTCTGCCATTCCCTCCGCCCGTATAAGAACATACGGCGGGGATAGCCATCTTCTCGGCAGCAAGGACTGTCTTCAGGGGCCCTTGACGTCCTGATGGCAAACCTCCTTTTAAAGGTTGCCCACCGAGATGCCTTGATCATGCCGCTCCTGCACGGTACCTTTATGTTTCGGCGGCACTCAATTATTAGAGGTTCCGCCTTACAGTCCAAACGACCTCGCAGTCCCTTCTGGAAAAATCGGAACCACTCCGGAGAGTCGAGTTCCAAGATGCCCACCCGGGTAGCAAGTGCTAGAAAAAGGTTGGTCTGTTCTAATTCCTCTTTGTAACACGCGGCACACAAACCTCTTGGTTTTTGCCCCCCTAAACAATGAGTCACCCAAGTTTGTTTACAATATGCACACTTAAAATGTACAAAAGGAAAACAATAACATTCAAAATTGGTACAACTTATCCTTTCTTCGCTGTTCATTTGCTGTTCCGCTGAAGCCTGATTTTCAATTCTCCCGGAGGGGTTATAATTTTCCACTCGGGGGATCGTGAACCGAAACTTTCTTCACTCGGGAAGAGTGTGTCCAGCCCTTTTCAGCCGTGTGAACCGCGGTGTCTGTAGTCAGGAGGATGAGGAATGGTCCTTCCCAGTGAGGACTGAGGGGTTGCTCTTTCCACACTTTGATCAATACTTTGTCCCCTGGTTGAATTTGGTGGATCGGAAATCCCAACGTGCTGCTCTGAGGAATCAATCCTCTTCTCCTTAACTCCTGTAAGTTTTTATTTATAGAAATGAGATATGGTTGGAGTTGCACATCCTCTATTTGAGGATGTTCAACCGGCATACCATGCTTGTATGGCATTCCATACAGCATTTCAAAGGGGGACAGTCCTGTCTCTGAGTTCGGCATGGTTCTTATATTCAGCAATGCCAAGGGGAGACATTTGATCCAGGACATTTTTGTTTCGATTGTCAATTTGGATATTTGTGACTTTAATGTCTGATTCATCCTTTCCACTTGCCCCGAGCTCTGAGGGTGCCAGGGAGTATGATATTGCCATCTGATCCCTAATGCATCTGACAATTGTTTGATAATTTTTGAGGTGAAATGTGTGCCCTGGTCCGAGTCAATATGGTCTACAATACCATATCTAGGAATTATTTCTTCCAGTAGAATTTTAGACACCGTTTGGGCCGTAGCCTTAGCTCTGGGAAAGGCCTCTAACCAATGTGTCAATTTATCTACTATAACTAACAAATATTTGTTTCTACCAATTTTTGGTAATTCAGTGATATCCACTTGAATTCTTTCAAATGGTCGGTATGAGAATGGCTGACCTCCCCAATTAGTTTGCCTAAAATTTGATCTATTTACCTTTTGGCATATCACACACCCTTGTACCTCTTGCTTTGCGAGCTCGAAGATTCCTTTACACCCGAAAAATTTTAGAAATTGTTCCGCCAATGCCCTGGTCCCCCAATGGGTTTGTGCATGTAGTCTTTTGAGTATTCCTTTTGCTATTCCCTTTGGGACCAGCTCCCTCCCGTCAGGTAACCACCATTTACCCTCTTTGAAATGTCCCCCTACCTTTTTTGAAGTCTTCCTGCTCCTTTTCCGAAGGAAGCACTGAAACCTCTGGAGGTTCCCTTGGGACTAGCTCAGAAATACTTACGGTTAACAATGCCGCTCTTTTCGCCTCTTTATCCGCTAAATTGTTTCCCCTTGTATGGAATTGTCGTCCGGTCTGGTGTCCTTTTACATGAACCACAGATATCTCCTGTGGCTCTCTGACCGCTTCTAAAATTTGTTTGATTATTTCTTCGTGTATCAATCCTTTTCCTTTAGTGTTGATCAGACCCCTTTCTTCCCCAATTTTCCCAAAAGTATGCACTATCCCAAATGCATACCTCGAATCTGTATAGATGGTTCCCCTTTTTCCCTTCAAGCCTTTAAGGGCTCTTAGGAGAGCAAAGAGTTCACACGCCTGTGCTGACCAATTTGCCTTTAGGGGACCCGATTCTACAGTCTGTCCTGTCATGCCATTTATGATGGCATATCCTGATTTACGTTTCCCTTCTATCATTCTTGAGGAGCCATCGATGAACCATTTTTCTCCTCCTTCCAATTCCTGATCCTCCAGATCGGGTCTTACTTTAGTCTGTAATTCTACTGCTTCAATGCAATTATGAAGTAGCTTACCTGTCGGTTCCCCATACAAAAATTGTGCAGGGTTTTGTGCAGAGGTGGTTCTTAATTCCAGTCCTGGCGAGCTGATTAACATGGCTTCATATTTCAGAAGCCTTGAATCAGTCAACCATTTCTCTGCTTTTTGTTGTAAGATGTTTCTTACGTCATGTGAGGTGAAAACTATCAGGGGAGCTCCAAGTCACCTTTTTTGCTTCCCCAACCAACAGTGCTACTGCCACAATTGCTTGCAAGCAAGTAGGCCAGCCCCGACTGACTGGATCTAAGATTTTGGACAAAAACCCTATGGGTTTTTTCTTTTCTGCCCATTCCTGGGTCAGAACTCCCTGAGCTGTTTGTCCACTTATATCAACAAACAGCTGAAATTCTTTATTTGTGTCGGGTAATGTTAGAACTGGAGCAGTGACGAGGGCATTCTTTAGTTCCTGAAATTTAGTTTCGTCTTGCCTTGTCCATTTCAATCGATCTGTATTCAGTCTTTCATACAGAAATTTCACCTTCTCGCTGTATCCTTCAATCCACTGTCTGCAATATCCCATGAGTCCTAAAAATTGCCTAATTTGTCTCTTGGTTTGTGGGGCAGGAAGTTCAAGAATTCCCACCACCCTCTCGGGATCTAATTTCTTTTTCCCTTGCGATATCCAATGTCCAAGATATTTTACTTCGGGCTCTGTGAATTGCAGCTTGGATTTAGATACTTTCAACCCTTTTTTGTCCCAGGAAATTCAGCAGGGAAATGGTGCATTCACCTGCTCTTCCGTGATTCCGGCGATTAGAAAATCGTCTACATATTGTAATAGTTTTGTCCCTTCTTCTGGAGTGAATTGAGTGAGTAGTTGCTTAGGGCTTGTCCGAACAAGTTCGGAGATTCGACAAATCCTTGTGGGAGGACAGTCCACCGTAATTGCTGATTTCGATTGGTATCTGGGTCCTCCCACTGGAAAGCGAAAAAATTCCTACTCCCTTCATCCAAAGGACATGTCCAGAATGCATCCTTTAAATCAATTACACTATACCATACATCCTCTGGTGAGAGTCTGTCCAGTAGAGTGTAAGGATTTGCTACCACCGGAAACCTGGTTCGGGTTCTAGCATTTACAGCTCTCAGGTCCTGAACCAATCGGAAGTTCCCATCGGCTTTCTTTACTGCCAGGATGGGGGTGTTATGTGGGGACATGCAGGGCTCGAGGGTGCCTCCTTTGAGCAGTTCGTCAATTATTAATTTCAAACCCTTCCTCCCTTCTGCTGGGATGGGGTATTGTCTGATCCTTATTGGATTCTCTGGGTTTTCAATTTCAATTTTGATGGGAGCAATATCTAATTTCCCCACTTCCCCTTTTGAGTGCCATACTCGGGGATCGATTTCCTTTTCATCTTTTGAAGTTAAATGTAATATCTTTACTACTAATTCTGAATCTTTTACAACGATATTTATTCCTAAAGCTATGATCATATCTCTTCCTAATAAATTGTAGTCTGCTTCTTCCACAAGCAACAAATTCCCTAAACATATCTTATTTTCCGACTCGATTTCCACCTCTTTGATTACCGAGACTTTAAATGGATCTCCCTTTGCGCCAATTACAATTACTTTTTCTTTACTCGTTTCACACCCCATAGGTAACTTCTGCAGGGTGCTTCTTTCAGCCCCGGTATACACCAAGAAACTCATTTCCTGGAGGTGGGGACCTACCTTCAGTTTTATCAAGGGCTCTTTTGCTGTTACTGTCCCCATTTGACAGAGCCCAAGACTTCCCTAATCTTCCTTAAATATTTGTTCATCTTTTATTCGTTTCCTGCAATCCCTTTTTATGTGTCCTACTTTCTTACAGTAGTAACACTCTGGAGGATCCTTTCGAGGAGGAGTTTCCTCCTTCTGAGATCCTTTTTGTTTCTTAGGTATTGGTTTACCTTGTTTCTGTTCTTGTTTTTGAACTTCCTTTACTGCAGCCACTAATATTTTGGCTTGAAGTTTCTGTTTTTCGTCTTCTCTCCTCATATAAACCCTTTGAGCTTCCCTTAGAAGCTCTTGGAGATTCTTCTCCTGCCATCCATCAATTTTCTCAAGCTTTTTCCTAATATCCTCCCATGATTTAGCCACAAATTGAGTTTTAACAGGACTTCCCCCACCGGAGAGCTGGGATCAGTCCCAGAGTAAATCTGCAGACTTCTCTGCAGCCTTTCTAACCATTCGGTGGGGGATTCTTCCTTTCTTTGGCATTCCCCAAATACTTTGCTTATGTTTTGTCCCCTGGGGACCGCCTCTCTTATTCCCTGCACGATGATATTCCTTAAATCTATCATGCTTCTTCTTCCTTCCTCGGTCTGGGCGCTCCAACTCGGGCTCACACTCGGCCACTTTTGGTCGCCTGGTGTTCCCTGCGGGTGACGCCTTTCCCAATCTCTGATGCCTGCCTGCTTAATCATCTCTCTTTCCTCCTGGCTAAACAGGGATCTCAGGATGGCCATGAGATCTTCATAGGTGTAGATACTACTTCCTAGAAAATCGTCTAACCTTTCGGCCACCCCAAATGGGTCATCCAGCAACCGTCCCATTTCTTTCTTGAATGCTCGTACATCCCCTGAGTTAAGGGGTACGTTTACAAATCCAATTATTCCGGGGGCGGTCGGCACTTCCCTGAGAGGGAACATTCGATGCCCATTTTCTGCCTCCCCCCATTCTCCATTCCCTATTTTTGATTTCCACCGAGTCCTGCTTGCAGGAGGGGAACTGGAGTTTGCGGGAGTTTTTCCCCTCATTGCTTGTGGAAAGTCTGCCGCAGCTAGGTGACTCAGAGGGTTTTCTTCTGATACCTTTGGTGGTCCCAGCTGTGATGGCCGGACCAGGATTTGTGGAGGGGGTAAGCCCCATCCTTGCGCCGACACCGACTCTGGAGAGGGTGCGGTGGCTGGGTTTTCTGCAGGTTGGGGGGTTGTGAGGGTTTCCGGCACTACTCCCGGTATTTGAAGAGAGCGTGCTCCTGCCAGTTGCCCTAAGGAACCCTCGGGTGCTGACGGTACTACTTGATCCATCACCGAAGGCTCTATTGGCCCGCGGTACGAAGGGGGTAAGTGATCCAGGGGTTCCCAGGTTTCTGTTTTACGTTCGTTTTTCTGTTTCACTGGAAACAGCCGTACTCTGGTATTTAACCAGAGTTTGGCATATTCTTTCTCCTCAGCGTCTGACGAGACCTTTTTCTCTACATGTGCGAGTAATTCTCTGCACGTCCATCTATCAAATGTCCCCAATACTGGCCAAGTGAGACAGTTTCTTAATTCCTGTCCTCCCCAAATCTCGGCACAGTAATAAATCATTTTTGCTTTGGATTTCTCTCGTCTTTCGGGACAACTTTCCCAATTTCTCAACATCCACCCTAAAGGACTCTCCGGTGGGATGTCTAACAATTGTTTTGGTTCCTCCGAGGGGCCTTTTTCGTTATTCAGTTTTTGCATTCTACTTTTTCTCTGCCCCATGTTTCTTAGGATTCTTACCTGCTCTGCATTGTGTTCGTCTTCCTTCTCGTTTTTGAAAGTCCAAGGTCGCGCTAATACTTACCTCTCGGTTAGCTGTACCGGGGTTTTCTCAGTGCTCCGGCTTTCTAGATCTTTTTGGCTGAGAGAGTTTACCAGTTCCAGAGCTCGACTGGACGTTCCTTCCTCTCTCAGCCCCCTCTTTGATCAGTCCCCTGAGACTCCCTTTAGTCTCAGGCTTTACAAGTAAGGAAAGAGAGACCCTTTTTCACACAGAATAGCTTCCTTCGCGGCCGGCCAATTCCCTCGCGGGAGGATGGAAACGCGGCCTTGAAGTCCACACTCGCTTCGTGACCAGGTCACGTCTCTCACAAACTTGCCCGATCACCCGCTCAACCTCACAGTACTTACAGCTATTTCCTGCGAGGGCGTCTTCGTGCACGTGTGACTTTTTATGAGCTACCAAGCCACGGCTTTCCCGAAGGCTCCTCGCCTTCCCGAGCTCTCTGGATCCGTTTCCTCTTTATTATGGTTTTTTCCTCAGCCTAAATTTGGTTCGGAAATCGGAGCGAACTGTGGAGGGTCTCTGCTCCCCAGGCCGCTGAAATCAGCGGGGGTACCCCCCTGGACAGCGAGATTCTCCCACAGTTTCTTCCGATCCGAGTCACGGCACCAATCTGTTATAAATGCAACGGTAGATTAAGGATAAAAAAGATAAATTTATTATAAATTAACAAAACAGCAAAACAGCGAGGAAAAACCACAATAAAATGAACAGCGCAACGCTGGGTGGACAGGGTCTATACGCAAGGTATAGGTGTTCCCAAATACACGTCCGAGGGTTCTTTGGCCTGGGTTTTTATAGGGATTTTATGTCCCCAGGCTAGAATTCCAATCAGTTTCCATTCACCAAGTGTCCCTGATTGTCGAGTGAATGGATTTCCTGGCCTAGAAGATTGAGTTAGTAAGTGTCCGGGCAGAGCCTCCTCAAATGCAAAGTGATTCTGTATGTATTTTAACATATTTCATCACAGCAGAGTCAAGGGATCCGGGCCAGTGCCGATGGATATCTCAGAGGAGTTGTTTCCTCTTTGTCCTTCTTGATTGAGTTACTCCAGCATAGGTTTGGCGGGTGGGGTGTTCAATTTTAGCAACGACCATTTTCCTGAGGCTCGTCCCTTTTGTTTCACTTGATTGTCTCCGGCAGAAGTCGGCCGGGCGTTGCCCAGGTCCGGAGGTAGACTTTCAGGCTAGCTCTTTTGTCTCTATGATGGTCTTTGTCCTGTCTTTTCCTCCGAGTTGATGTGCCTGCCGAGGTTCGTTATCTGGGTGGCTTTTTGCAATCTGTAACTTTGGAAGAGAAATCCTGCCTCGACCTGGAGGAGGATTTCTCATTCCATATTTTCATCATTTACAATTACATATACTTTATTTAAACCTTTTCTTTCGAATTTTTATTCATCCAATTCTTTATTACAATCAGCATAGCTTCATCACATAGCTTCATCCATCCCTTCTTCACCAGATTTTCAAGATCTCTCCTCTTCAGGAACTCAGCCAGACCAATCAGCATTGCCCAAGAAGCCTGGAGAGCAGCAGAGGCTGGCAGATGGCCCCACAGCCCAGGGCACAGGACCCACATCCCTGTGCCAAGACCTGGAGGAGGCTGCAGCCCACGAGGCCCATGGGCAGGAGGCAGCGAGCCCCCAGCCAGGGCGAGACCAGCAGCCCACGAATCCTCACCTCTGCCACATGCCAATTATTATCATGGCAGTGGAAGAAGAGTGGGAGAAGGCTCTGGTGAATGTGTGTCTTCAGTGCCTTTATTTCCTTTTTCATTATGTCAGGAAAATTAATCCAGAAACACCAGAGGTTTAGCTCCAAAAAGGAGACAGAGGAGTCCTTTTACTTTATTTGAATAAAGGGAGAGGCCATGGGGCATTCCCCTGGGATCTCTCAAATTTTTGGAGGGCACAGCCTCCTTTCTACCCTAATTTCCCGGCCGCTTGTTCCCTTCTCTCTCTCCCCATAGGCTGAAGTACTTGAGAGGCACAGGCTTCCCGGAACACCTAATACCTGAGACACGCCCCTTCTGCAATGCATAATACCTTCTTAATTCTTAACTCTCATGGAGTTCATGGTGCTTCCTTAGTGCCTTTTTCATCCTTCACTGGAATCCATCCCATTGTTTCTGTTATCTCTCAGTGATAGTTTCATCTTATCAGCAGACCCACAGCTTGTTTGTAAAGACAAACCTGTCATTCCTCTCAATCCTTTCTCTTTTAATTTTTTAATAATTGTCTTTACAAACTTTAGTTCTCATTGACTTAATTTCTCGGTTTTGGGTCATTTTTGGCTTTGCAATTATTTTCAGTAGCATCACTCTGCCCTTTTGTAGCCATCTCTGGGTCAGTAGGCACAGCTACTACCTGCATCCCTTTGGTCACATGTTGAATGAGTTGTATTAAGCAAGGGATCATGAATGGTAAAAAGATTAGAGTTGCTGCAACACATAAGAGGAAAAAAAGCATTTGTTTGACCCATAGGCCACCAGGTAACCATGAAAACACGTCTCATTCCCATCCTTTCCATGTTTGGACTGGTACATGAGCTAACTTTCTTATTCCTTTTGTTATCTGTTTTACCACCTTTCCATTATCATCTATTTGCAAACAGCAGTTTGAGTCACTTAATTTGCCACACACTCCCCCTTCTTCTGCTAATAAATAGTCTAATACCACCCAATATTGAAATATTGCATTTCTCATCTGAGTAGACTGGTCAGCACGAAGGTCAAGAGATGTAGCTGTCTGGTTAATTATTATTTCAAAGACAGCTTGCAACCTAATTATCCAATTTAAATTATAAATGGGTTCTCTGGCACCTGATATTAATTAATTTGGGTTCCAGGTAGCTGGTCCATAGTGTTGTATGATTCTTTCAGGTGGCCATTCATCTTTACCCCACTTTTGGGTGCTCCCTCCAGCCAGGGATGCATCAATTGACAGCTTCTCTCTAATTAGATCATCATAAACTTAGACTCCTAACTGATTTCCCTGAACTTGTGGTAGCAGAAAGAACAATGGTCTAATATACCCCACGTAACATATCCCTGACTGTCACCCTGAAAACTCAGTTTTCTGAGCTTGCTGACATAGTTTTCTAAAGACTTTGCCAGCACAGTAACTGTAAACACAGATATGTATACATTCTTTCTGATACACATCTTGTGATGGACATCTCTCACAGCCAGTGCAGTTGGGAAGGTGTTATCCTGACTATCCAGTCCCTGGCCGTGGTCAGAATCCTATAAATTCTGAGAGAAGAAATAAAGCTCTTCTTCCTTTCACCACACCCCGAGCTGTGTTTGTGTGATCTATTCGTCTCCAACAGCAACACCTGACCAGTTTGGGGGTAGCCTGCGGTAAACATACCGGCCACAAATCCAGTAATGCCCCCTTAAAGCCCAGATCTCATTAGCAAAGGGACCTTTCCAGTTTTCATCAACTGGTGGGTCAAAATACAGCTTGCTTCCAGGGCTTAGTGGTCCCCCAACAATAGTTGCTTTGCCGTAAGAATCACAGTATTTGCATTTCCAGGCTCCTCCATGAGGTTCTCACTTGCAGTTACATCCCAGACCTGTTTTGTTAGATCTGAACCTGAAAAGAGTTCGAGTTCCATTCTGGCGTAGCCATTTCAACTGATAGTCTTGGACAATTGATGCTGCTCCTGCCGCGGCTCTCCTCGCCCTGGCTAGCTCCTGCTCCCTAGCCGCTGGCAGCGCCGGGAGTGGGGAACGGTCTGGGAGCTCGTTGTCCCAGACCGAACCTTCAGAGCCTGTAAGCCACCAAGCTCTGCGGTCTCAGGTGCGTCGTGGGTGCCCGATGAAGGCAAGGAGGAGGCTCAGAGTCCCAGGTTCTCTCCAGAAACCAGGTTTTATTCCAGGGTCGGGAGCAGTGGATGGGGGAAGGACTGGAAAGGTCAAGGGTAGGACGGTCTGAGCAAGGAGCACCTTTGTGCGCTCCAATTTAAGGTGGGGAGGGTACAAACACAGGAACCAATCAGGGCATCTCAGGGGAGGAGTTGGGGGGAGGGTTTACAATGTTGGGGACCAATAGGAATAACACGTGGGAGGGGCGGCAGTCACAATGCCAATGGGGCTTCGAGTGAGGGATAAATGACAGGGAAGGCACTAGAACAAGAGGGGTGGTTTACATAGATTGATGGGATTCAGGGGCAGGAACAGGGTGATGGACAAGAAAGGTTCAGGAAAAAGGGGAGGGGTTTACAAAACTGACAAGCGGGTAAAACCATTACAACTCATGGGGGGAATAACATCAGGAATAAACCATTTAAATTAATAACCTGAACAAAATAAACGGACGGCAACATCTCCCCCTTTCTTTTTTAGAAAGAGGAGGTTGCATCAGAGGGAGGCGCAGAGGGCTCGGGGAACCAGTCTTTAAGGGAGGGAGAGGGTGAAGGCGAGGAGGAAGGAGAAGGAGCACTAACAAAATTAACTTGGGGAGGAGGAGATACAAGGTGGAGAACGGATTGAATTAAACATCTTCTCAAAATGGCGAACGCAACTAAAACTATAAAAATGATGAAAACAATCCATAAAACAGTTTTTAGGACGGATGAGAGCCATCCGGACAGTCCCCAGTTAGAAAAGATGTTGGTGGCCCAGTCTTCGTGTTCTTGTTTTATCTGGTGGACCATGCCTCTCATTTGTTCAATGGTCTGGCGAATGGAGGGACTCTTTGATGTTAAGTTCATACAGCAAAGCCCCTCAAATTCCCTGCAGTCGTGGTTGTGCAGGAGCAGCAGGTAGTCTATGGCCGCCCGATTTTGGAGGGTGGCTTGCCTGGTGATTTCCTCGTCTTCGAGGAGGTCGCTTAGCGCAGCTGATGTTAAATTTGCTTGTTTTACTACCCAACACTCGAATTGGCCTAATTCTCCAAGGGCTTGAGCAGTGGCCAACCAGGGCAGAAAAACAGACACTGCTACCCGTTTTAGCTTGCTCCAATGGAAAATTTCTGAGTCGCAGTCTGGGTCTAAGTCGTCCAGGCTGCGCTTCTTGATAGCCGAATTATTCTTTTGGCTCTAATTTTCGATTTGGGTCGTGTTGGGTGAAAACAAGGACAGCCGGCCCAATGTGCACGGCCCTCCGAGAAGGCGAGAGGGGATGCCTGCCCATGCCCGATCTCCACAGATGAGAAATAAACCTTTGGGCAACTGAAGAGGGGTAGGGTTAAGGGTTGAGGGCATCTTCACATGGGCAATGTTTTGGCACCATTTGGCTGCCTGGAACTGCTTTTCACTTGCACCACTTTGGGATAGGGGGCAGGGTCAGAAGGGTAGTAACGAAAGTGAACACAAAATGACGCTGGGGAGGAATCCAGAAGGTCAAACTCTTGGGGCTCAACGGTCGCCTTCTCCAGCGTGGCTTGCCAGTCTCTCCAGAGGAGGAGGGGGTTCTTTGCTGGCCTTCTGATCTTATACATTGGTGCAGAGCGGACGACACGTTGAGCTGGCTTTCCCCGGTTGGCGTCATGGAGCAGGGTAATAAGGGAGTCGGGAAATTCTTCCGGTTTTAGAGGGATCCCCACCAGGCATGTTGTTATCGGGTTTCCTGCTGCTCCGGTGGAAAGGCACAGTTCCTCTCTCTGCAGGGACTTCGCCAGCATCAACCAAATGTTTTGTTTGGGTTGAGGCACGATCCACCCCTTCGTCTGGGCCACGGCTAACATAACACTGAAGATGGTGAGCATGGTCTTTGGGGCTGTCATCTTCTGGATGGTTCCTCCTACAACGAAGGGAACAAACACCAAACATAACTGAAAAGAGGAATCTCTAAAATAAAAGATTTGGGGTTTTTCTCCTCCTCCTCTTTGGGGGGCCCGGGGATGACCTATTCGGATGGGACAGCACCCTCATATTGATCTGGCGGCCTGCTTGGATGTTTTGGGACGTACGGTTTCACCCACTTTTGTGGGATCCACTGCAGTCCTTGGGGCGAGGAAACGCAAGCATATCCCCGTCCCCAGGTCACCAGATCGAAGGGACCCATAATTCGTTGGGTCTCGGGGTCCCGGATCAGCACCGGAGGGCGCTGCTGCAACTTGTAGCTGTTGGCGGATGGAAAATGCCGGGCCACTGGAGGGTTAGGATCACTGTCCGAGCAGTTTAGGAAGTTTAACGTGTAAAGGGCTTTGCACAACCGTTCTTGTGGGGTGCAGCCCTTCACCGTCTCCTTTTGATGGACGAGGACGTGCTTGAGCGATTGATGGGCTTGCTCAACAATCGCTTGGCCTGTGGGGGAGTGTGGGATGCCTCTCTTGTGTATCACTCCCCACTCTTGCAGGAAATCCTCCAGTTTCCTGGAGGCATAAGCTGGGCCATTGTCCGTTTTGATCTCTTTGGGGACCCCCAGCACAGAGAAAGCCTGCATGAGGTGTTTACATACATGCTCGGCTTTCTCCCCTGTGTGGGCAGAGGCATAGATAGCACCTGAGAAGGTATCAATGGAAAGGTGCACATAGCGGAACCTGCCGAATTCCGGGACGTGTGTGACATCCATTTGCCACACCTCACAGCTCCCCAGGCCTCTGGGGTTGACCCCAGCTCCCAGAGAGGGCATTGCAGTGGACTGACAGTGTGGGCATGTGGCCACGATGGCTCTGGCTTGATCTCGCCTCAGGTGGAATCGGCGGACCAGCCCAGGCACGTTCTGGTGGAACATCTGATGACTCAGCTTGGCTTGCTGGAATACATCAGGGAGCTGAGCCATAGTGACAGGAGTAGCGAGGGAATCAGCTCTTTCATTTCCCTCGGCTACCGGGCCAGGGAGTTCAGTGTGCGACCTCACGTGCATCACGAAAAATGGCTGCTTTCGGTGGGAAACGGTAAAGATTAACTTGGAAAGCAGCTCAAACAGCTGCGGATTGGAGACCTCCTTTAGGGCGGCATTCTCTGCCCTAGCTACCACTCCAGCAACATATGCCGAATCTGTAACCAAATTAAATGGTTCGGGAAATCTCTCAAAAGCTCTGACGACAGCATCCAACTCAGCGACCTGTGGAGATCCCTCCACATACTTAACATCCACTTCCCACCGCTGAGTTTGAGGATCCACCCAAGTCACAACTGACTTGTGGGATGCTCCAGATGCGTCAGTGAAAACTGTCAGGGCTTTGAGGGGTTTTCGACTCCGAATTGAACTTGGAATGATGTTAAATTTAGCATTGAAGAATTTGTGTGCTGGGGCGTGGACTGAAACTTGTCCACTGTAGCTATCAAAAGCGATTTGGAGAGCCTCGTTCTCCTGCAGCAGCTGTTCAAACATTTCCTTTGTCAGCTTATCCGGGGACGCCCTGTCCCGAGACAAGCTGACAGGCACCCGTACACACGCAAAGTCGCACCCTGCCATCTCCCTGAGCCTGGCTCGAGCCTTCCTGACAAGCTGAGCCACCAGCTCTTGTGGCCGGGTGATACTCTTGGATCGTTGATGGCTCAGGAATATCCACTCTATGATCAAGAGTGGGTCCCTTGAGCCTTGATCCCACTGAAAGATAAGCCCACACAGGTGCGGCACCCTTCCCAGAATGATGTACTCAAACGGCAGGGTCGGCTCATATCGATGTGCCTGCCTTTCCATTAAAGCAATTTGTGCCTTCCTCAGTGCTTCCCTCGCCTCTGGAGTCAGGGTCCTAGGAGAACTAAGCTCCTTCTCCCCCTTCAAAAGCATAAAGAGGGGGGCTAGGTCTTCGGTGGTGAGGCCCAGCCAAGGCCTGACCCAGTTCATGGTCCCACACAGGGAGTGAAGGTCTGCTAGAGTCTTTGGATTACTGTTGATAGCCAATTGTTGAGGAACAATGGTCCTCTCAGTAATCCTCAGTCCCAGATACTTCCAGGGTGGCATCCTTTGAACCTTGTCTTCCTGGAGCTGGAAACCTGCAGATGTTAGAACTCTAACCACTAGGTCAAGTGATTGAGTAAGCATATCGTCATGGGGGGCGCACACTAGGACATCATCCATATAGTGATAGATGATGACCTCCCCCATTTTGGCGCGAACGGGAGACAGCAACGAAGAGACATACCACTGGCAGATGGTCGGCGAATTTTTCATCCCTTGGGGTAGCACTCGCCAGTGGTATCTCTTCATTGGGGCTTCTCGGTTAAGAGTGGGCACCGAGAAGGCAAACCGTGGGGCATCGTCAGGGTGTAGGGGAATTTGGAAAAAGCAATCTTTGATATCAATCACTGCCAATTTCCAATTTCGGGGGAGCATGGTAGGGGTAGGCATCCCTGGTTGAAGGGGTCCCATGTCCACAATGACCTTATTGATTTCACGAAGATCGTGAAGGAGCCGCCACTTATCCTTCCCCGGCTTACGGATAACAAAGACCGGGGAATTCCAGGGGCTTGTGGTTTCTACTATATTTCCCTTATTAAGTTGCTCCTCCACGAGTTCGTTGAGCGCCTTTAATTTATCTTTTCTTAGCGGCCACTGGTCAATCCAGACCGCTGTATCAGTTGTCCAATCTAATTTCTGGAAAGGGCGCTCTACAGTGGCCGCCTCTAGAAATCCCGAGGGGTTTTCGGGATCTCGATTTTAACCCCCCACTGGGACATGAGATCTCTTCCCCACAGGGGAACCTGATAGTCAGCAACAAATGGGCGTAAATTTGCCAATTGCCCATCTGGCCCCGCAATTTGCACCACGCTCTTTGAAATTCTTGCCAATTGGGTACCCCCTATGCCCTGTATCTTGCCTGCCACGGGTTGCAACTCCCAATGTGATGGCCATCTCCTTTCAGGGATGATCGTCACATCCACTCCCGTGTCAAGCAGTCCTTTCATCTGAAAGGATTCTGCACCCTGCTTGACGCTGCAGTCCAGAATGGGCTTTTCTTCACCCACCACTTCTGCCCAGTAGACGCCTGGTGCGTGGTCGTCTACTGGGACCTGCTCAGGTATTGGTATAAATTGGGCAATGATTTGCCCCTTGGGCAAAAAGAAGGGTGGATGAGTGCAGCGCGCCAGGAGAATGAGGTTCTCCGGACCACCCGAAAAGGTGATCGGCGAAATCTCAATCTCCGGGGGTGTGTGCTTGGTGTCCCCGATGGCGATGCACTTACTGTCACGTCCGGTGTCCATTGTCTTTCCTTCCAGTGGGTCCACAGCTACTACCGTCCAGTGCTGGGACCGGAAGAGGATGTCCTGTGTTGTTACTAAGTGTCTCGTCTTGTGAATAGGCCATGTCCGGTTTTCGTTCCCCCCCCCCCCCGCGATACCTGCCCCATTTGTTGCTTCGCGCGGGGCAGGTTCGCGCCGCGCTCCTAGTTTTTTTTATTAAAAACTCCCTCTCCCCCTTTTTCCCCCATGTTGCCCCTCGCAGGTCCAGGGCAGGGAAGTACAGCAGGGCAATCCCGGGCCATGTGCCCCAGCTGCCCACAGCGGTAACACTGCAGAGGCTTTCCAGTTGGTGGTGGTAGTTGGCCTGGTGGGTGCTGGGTCACTGCAGCTGTTGGTGGTCTCCTGGCCGCTTGTGGTGGTGGTGGCACCCTGGACGCCCCCATCAACGGGACCTTCTTTTCGCAGGCGTCAATGAGGTCATCCAAGGTTGGCGGCGGATACAGAGGCAGGCTAAAAATGACTTGCTTGCAAAAATCATTACAATTAGCCTTGGCCATTTCTAGAATCAGCTGCTCCTGCAGCTCCGGTCTGTCAACCTGCCTCTCTATTTGCTCCTGCAGGCGGTTGATAAAGATGTTAAAGGGTTCATTGGGGGATTGCTTAATGTTGGAAAAATTCGTGAGGGGTTCCCCCCCCGGCAAGATGTTAAACGCCTTCTCAGCGGCCTCTGTTATTTTGATTAGGACAGACCGGGGTAAGACCTGTTCTTCTGGCTTTCCCCAATTCCCTTCACCGCACAGGTGATCTATTGAGAGGGGGTTTTCGTCCGCGTCAACTGCGGTCTCCTCGCTGCGCAGCAGCTCAGGAAGGATGGCCTCCAACGATTTCTTCCACCTCTGTTTCCACAACCTATAGTCAGCTGGGGAAAGGAGGCAGGCAAATAACTCTTTTAAATCGTGGGGGACCATCTCGTTCGCGGAGAAGGTGGCCTTTAACAAGCCTTTAAAATATTCACTTCTCTTGCCGAACTCCTTCTGAGCCTTGCACAGCTCCCTCTTTGTCTGGAAGGAGAAGGGTTCCCATTCTCGGTACCTCCCCCCCCTTCCTCTAAAACTAACCGGTGCGGCAAAGGGAATTATAACCTGTTCCGGGTTCTGGTCCTCAGGCTTGTCACTTCCGGTTCCCGAAGCGTGGGAACTGGTAGGAGGGGCGTGGGAACCGGAAGGAGGGGCGTGGGAACCAGAAGCCAGAAGAGGCGGGGCTGGAGGACCGACTGAGGGGGAGGGTTGGAGGGAGGAGCGGCGGCCGGAAGGGGTGGAGTTTTGGGTGGTAACACCTTGGGGACACACCCCCGAGGAGGAGGAACCATCTGCGGACAAGTGGGAGGGGTCAGGGTAGGAAGAGAGGGAGGAGCTAGGGAGGAAGGGGTTGGACTTTGAGGGGAGGAAGGGATTGTGGGAAGAAGGAGCACAAGGGAGGGGTCCGACCATGCGGTCTCTGCCATCTTGTGTCCCTCGGGGGCCATTTTGGGAATCAGGTAGGGTATGGGGAGACTTAGGGGAAGATTTAGGGGAACACCGGGAATGAGGGAGTGTAAGGGAACCAGGGTTCTGGGAGAGAAACTGGGGATCAATAACTTTATCAAACTGGGGATTTGGAACTTGGAAAGGGGAAAACTTGGAGTTATTAACTGGGGAAGTAGGGGAATGGGTAAGGGCTCCGGCAGCTTGGCCAGGGCTACCGGGGCAAGGGTTCTGAGGGAGGCTTGGGGAGCCAGGGAGACTACTGCCAACTTCGGAGCCCTGCGTTTTACGGGTTGCTCCGCAGGTCTCCCCCAACTTAGGGACAAGGGACGAGGAGCAGGGGTTTGGGGAAACTGGGGAAACTGTAGAAACTGGGGAAGGCTGCGTTGGCTGCTTCTGCATTTCCCTCTTTTCAACTAAGGCGGTCCGAATTAGAACGAAAAGCGGGATTAATTTGGCGGCTGTTTTGTCCCCCTGAACTACCAAAGCCGTTAATTTGGACCCGACCGAATTCCAAAATGACACTGAAAGAACATCTTCGGAGGACACATGGGGAAAATGCAGGAAAAGCCAACGTACAAGCCTCTTAGCCAACCCACGCGAATACTTATGCTTCCCACCCTCATGGAGACCCACAACTTGGAAATAAATCCCCCTCTGCGGAGCCGACAAACGTGCACCCATCTTCTATCCCCCGGCTCCGCAGTTCCACCGCCTCCCAACAGCAAACGGGAACTTAACAAACAAAAGAATAAGGGTCAAGACCCAGCTCACACACAACACTCACAGGGGCCACACACACACCCCCTTTTCCCCCACTGGGGAATACTCACCGGGTCCTGACTTGGGCTGTGGGAGACGTCCGAGCACCCCAGAAGCGGTCTCCTGCGCACAGGGAGATTGTCGCTTCTTCCCCTGGGAGCGCTGCCGGACAGAAACCGGCCTGCTGCAACCAGGGTAGCCGCCGCCCAAAGAGTCTTTATAACTCCACACAGACTCCTCCGGGGGTCTCCACGGGCTGTAGAGGCCCCACGTTGGGCGCCAGCTGACGCTGCTCCTGCCGCGGCTCTCCTCGCCCTGGCTAGCTCCTGCTCCCTAGCCGCTGGCAGCGCTGGGAGTGGGGAACGGTCTGGGAGCTCGTTGTCCCAGACCGAACCTTCAGAGCCTGTAAGCCACCAAGCTCTGCGGTCTCAGGTGCGTCGTGGGTGCCCGATGAAGGCAAGGAGGAGGCTCAGAGTCCCAGGTTCTCTCCAGAAACCAGGTTTTATTCCAGGGTCGGGAGCAGTGGATGGGGGAAGGACTGGAAAGGTCAAGGGTAGGACGGTCTGAGCAAGGAGCACCTTTGTGCGCTCCAATTTAAGGTGGGGAGGGTACAAACACAGGAACCAATCAGGGCATCTCAGGGGAGGAGTTGGGGGGAGGGTTTACAATGTTGGGGACCAATAGGAATAACACGTGGGAGGGGCGGCAGTCACAATGCCAATGGGGCTTCGAGTGAGGGATAAATGACAGGGAAGGCGCTAGAACAAGAGGTGGGGTTTACATAGATTGATGGGATTCAGGGGCAGGAACAGGGTGATGGACAAGGAAGGTTCAGGAAAAAGGGGAGGGGTTTACAAAACTGACAAGCGGGTAAAACCATTACAACTCATGGGGGGAATAACATCAGGAATAAACCATTTAAATTAATAACCTGAACAAAATAAACGGACGGCAACAGACAATGTGTGTCCTTCTTGTGGAATTATCTCGGGGGCAGCTTAAAAATAAGGGGTCAAAAAACTTATCCTTCCCCACTGCTTTACAGCCTTCAAAATCCTTTTGGTAGTTATCAAGGAACACCTTACCCAGCTACCATTGGTGAGCTTAACATACGTTTGATTCCATCTGCCTTGATATCTGGAACAATTATAAGGAGGGCAGTTGGGGGTCCAACAATCTGAACCCAAAGATAAAGTTCAGTCAAAAACGCTCTTTCCCACATATGTGCTTCCTGTTCTATTTAGACAATATATGCCTCTTTCAGAAGAATGAAGCTGCCATGGACTTCCTTTGTCCCAAAATCCTGTTCCGTTATGGACTTCACTCAGGGTGCTAACTCACTGTCCTGGGTTGCAGTATATTCTATCACCATCCTCATGTACTGTTGAAACCAGGTGAGGCAGTGCTCCCTGCCTCCCCCCCCCCCACCCCCGGGCTACCTTCTGTTAATGGGCCCATCAATGCCCTGCCCCATGACTCATAGATAACTTCCCCCTGTATTGTCCCCTGTTAATGGGCCCACCACTGCCTTGCTGCATGACTCAGAGATAACTTCCTCCTGGACTGTTTTCTGTTAATGGCTCATCAAGGCCTTATCTCATGACTCACCATCCCATTGTGAGATGCTCCTCCCCGAGGGAGGAGCCAAGCATTCCATACTGGATATAAGCTGAGAATTCGAACACCACAGCAGCCCTTACCTACGGGACTTCCAGAGGACAGGAGCTACTGCTGGACTTTCAGCTGAAGACCAGACCCCCTTTCTTCCAGAGGATCACGCTTCAACAAGACCACCTCATCTGGACGACTACCATCACCCTAACAGGGTTCCAGGCTGTATTCTGACTCTGTCAGTGTTTTTGATATTATTGCATTTATTCTTTTTATCATTTTCCTATTAAATTATAATTCTGACTTGCGATCTCTCACTGGTTTGATTTCAAACTAGTACATATTTTGGCGCCCAACGTGGGGCATTAACCTGAGAGAAAGTCAGAATTGCAATTTCATATTAACAGAAACCTATCCACCATGGTGGTTGGCTTGTCTATATGGGTACTGTATCTTGCTCTCTATATTTTCCCTCACATGGGGAACTACTTGCCTGTTGTATTGCTCCTGTTGAGACCAGGGAATGGTATGAGAATTGCTTTATTGGTTTATTATGCTTATGGCATGATAACCTGTGAGGCAATGAACACCATTCGGAATATATACTCAATTTTGTTTGCTTGTCCTAGTCTGGGCTGCTACATCTGGGACCTTCTCAACAATCGCACCCTGCCCTTGGTGGGAAGAGTGGAGAGT
Source organism: Cyanistes caeruleus (assembly GCF_971803275.1). Lineage (NCBI taxonomy): Eukaryota > Metazoa > Chordata > Aves > Passeriformes > Paridae > Cyanistes > Cyanistes caeruleus. The sequence goes on along the minus strand of NW_028256007.1, from coordinate 86,812 downwards.
GGTTTCTTCCAGCCTTTCAGGTCAGGCACAGCAGTTTTTAAAAATATTGAGTTCTCTCTGGATGCCAAGGACAGCCTAGTCTTGCTGTTTTGTTTTCTCTGCATGGCCTGCACCATGTACACCATGCTTAGAAACAAAGCACTGTTTGGTGTGGTACAGCGTCTTCTTGAGGAGGAAGAGAAAAGAACCAAGAGCAGAGCAACAGCATCCATGACCACACAGACTGCCACAGAGGAGAAAGGAACCAAGAGCAAAGCCACAGCGTCCGTGTCTACGCAGACTGCCACAGAGGAGAAAGAAACCAAGAGCAAAGCAACAGCATCCGTGTCCACTCAGACTGCCACAGAGGAGAAAGGAACCAAGAGCAAAACAACAGCGTCCATGTCTACGCAGACTACCACAGAGGAGAAAGGAACCAAAAGGGCCATGAGCACCTCCACACAAACAGTCACCGAACCAGAGCAGCCTAAACCGGTAGAAGTTGCCCCCATTCAGAAAAAGAAATCAAAAAGCAAATCAGTCCGCATAGTGACTGATGAGGGTGAGGCAGGACCTTCACACGCAGCGGAGGAGACAGAACCAGAGATTATCACTCGCTCTCTATCCCTAGGTGAGCTGCGTGACCTGCGGAGGGAATTCACCCGCCAGACGAACGAGTCCATCCTAACCTGGCTGCTCCGCATCTGGGACGCTGCAGCAAACGACACCATCCTGGATGGAAGTGAGGCCAGGCAACTGGGATCGCTGTCCCGGAATGTGGTCATTGACCAGGGGATTGGGAGAACCCAAGAAACTCTCAGCCTCTGGAGGCGACTGCTGACAAGTGTAAGGGACAGATACCTCTGCAAAGAAGACCTCCAGGTGCACCAGGGAAAATGGAGCACAATGGAACAGGGTATCCGATGCCTGAGGGAGTTGGCTGTGCTGGAGATCATTTTTGCAGAAGATGAGAGATTTCCTAAGAGCCCAGATGGTGTCCAGTGCACGTCACAGATGTGGCTGAGATTTGCACGGCTTGGACCAGAGATGTACTCCCGTTACCTGGCAACACTGCAATGGAGGGAAGGTGAGGACAGGGTGGGTGTCCTGGCCAATAAACTAAGAATCTACGAGGACACTGTCACTGCCCCGTTTCGCACCCATGTCTCATCTGTGGAAACAAGGCTGGCTGAGCAAGTCCGGAGCTTGATTGAAGAGGGCCATCAGAAACTAAAAAAGGAACTTAAGGAAGAAATTTACCACGTCTCCCCAGAACCAACAAGAGTCTCTGCTATTAGGAGTAGGCATTCCCCAGCCAGGGAGAAAGGATACACTCCACGAGGTAACCTCTGGTTTTTTCTCCAGGAGCATGGAGAAGACATGAGGAAGTGGGATGGAAAACCCACCTCCTCCTTAGCAGCCCGGGTACGTGAACTAAAAAAAGGGACAACTACCACAAGGAGCTCATCTAGAGCCAGCGCCGCTCCGGTCTCTCGTGGCCAGAACATCAGAAGGTATAGAAATGATGATATGAGTGATCCTCTTGAAGGGACATCAAGAGCATATTCACCGGAGGAGAGCAACGTGCACCATGACCAGGATTAGAGGGTCCCTGCCTCTAGCCAGGTAGAGGAGAGGGACAACCGGATCTATTGGACAGTGTGGATCCGATGGCCTGGCACATCTGACCCACAAAGATATACGGCTTTGGTTGATACCGGCGCTCAATGCACTCTAATGCCATCAAGGTATGTGGGAGCGGAACCCATTTCTATTTCTGGGGTGACAGGGGGATCCCAGGAGCTCACGGTACTGGAAGCTGAAGTGAGTTTAACTGGGAATGAGTGGCAGAAACACCCCATCGTGACTGGTCCAGAGGCCCCATGCATCCTCGGCATAGATTACCTCAGGAACGGGTACTTCAAAGACCCAAAAGGTTATCGCTGGGCTTTTGGGATAGCTGCTCTAGAGACAGAAGGCATCAGACAACTGAGTACCTTGCCTGGTCTCTCAGACAACCCTTCTGCTGTGGGACTACTGAGAGTTGAAGAACAACAGGTACCAATTGCCAGAGCAACAGTGCACCGTCGGCAATACCGCACCGACAGAGACTCTGTGGTCCCCATCCATACGATGATTCGTGAGCTGGAGAGCCAAGGGGTGGTCAGCAAGGCTCGTTCACCCTTTAACAGCCCCATATGGCCAGTGCGTAAGTCCAGTGGAGAATGGAGACTGACGGTGGATTACCGTGGACTGAATGAAGTCACACCACCACTGAGTGCAGCCGTACCAGACATGCTGGAGCTTCAGTATGAGCTGGAATCCAAGGCAGCAAAGTGGTACGCGACCATTGATATTGCAAATGCGTTTTTCTCCATTCCTCTGGCAGCAGAGTGCAGGCCTCAGTTTGCCTTCACCTGGAGGGGTGTGCAGTATACCTGGAACCGATTGCCCCAGGGGTGGAAGCACAGTCCTACTATCTGCCATGGACTGATCCAGACTGTGCTAGAAAAGGGTGAGGCTCCAGAACACCTGCAGTACATTGATGACATCATTGTGTGGGGGAACACGGCAGCAGAAGTATTTGAGAAGGGACAGAAGATCATCCAGATTCTCCTGAAGGCTGGTTTTGCCATCAAGAGGAGCAAAGTCAAGGGACCTGCCCGGGAGATCCAGTTCCTGGGGGTAAAGTGGCAAGATGGACGGCGTCAGATTCCCACTGAAGTCATCAATAAGATCACTGCGATGTCTCCACCGACCAACAAGAAGGAAACACAAGCTTTCCTAGGTGCCATAGGCTTTTGGAGAATGCACATTCCTGAATATAGCCAGATTGTGAGCCCTCTCTACCTGGTTACCCGCAAGAAGAACAATTTCCATTGGGGCCCTGAACAGCAACAAGCTTTCGCCCAGATCAAGCAGGAAATCGCTCATGCGGTAGCCCTTGGTCCAGTCAGAACGGGGCCAGAAGTGAAAAACGTGCTCTACTCTGCAGCCGGGAACAATGGTCTGTCCTGGAGCCTTTGGCAGAAGGTGCCTGGTGAGACTCGGGGTCGACCACTGGGATTCTGGAGCCGAAGCTACAGAGGATCCGAGGCCAACTACACCCCAACAGAGAAGGAAATTTTGGCCGCCTATGAAGGAGTCCAAGCTGCCTCAGAGGTCATTGGTACTGAAGCGCAGCTGCTTCTGGCACCCCGACTGCCGGTGCTGGGGTGGATGTTCAAGGGAAAGATTCCTTCCACGCATCATGCCACCGATGCTACTTGGAGCAAATGGATTGCCCTCATTACACAGCGTGCCCGTATTGGAAACCTGAACCGCCCTGGGATTCTGGAAATTATAACAAACTGGCCTGAAGGTGAGACTTTTGGATTATCTTCTGAAGAAGAGGAGCAAGTGACACGTGCTGAGGAAGCCCCACCATATAATGAGCTACCGGAGAGTGAAAGACGATATGCCCTCTTCACCGATGGTTCCTGCCGAATTGTAAGCACTAACCGGAAATGGAAAGCTGCTGTATGGAGCCCCACACGACGAGTTGCACAAGCTACCGAGGGAGAGGGTGGATCGAGTCAGGTCGCAGAACTTAAAGCTGTCCAGCTGGCTTTAGATATTGCTGAAAGAGAGAAGTGGCCGAGGCTCTATCTCTACACTGACTCCTGGATGGTAGCTAATGCTCTGTGGGGATGGCTGGATCGATGGAGAAAAGCCAACTGGCAGCGCAGAGGGAAACCCATCTGGGCCGCTGAGATTTGGCAGGACATCGCCGCTCGGGTGGAGAAGCTGATCGTGAAGGTTCGACACGTGGATGCTCATGTACCCAAAAGTCGGGCTAATGAAGAGCACCGTAACAATGAGCAGGTGGATCGAGCTGCCAAGGTGAAAATATCACAGGTGGATCTGGACTGGCAGCACAAGGGAGAATTATTTTTAGCTCGTTGGGCCCATGATGCCTCTGGTCATCAGGGACGAGATGCAACGTACCGATGGGCTCGTGAGCGAGGGGTGGACCTTACTATGGACAGCATCTCACAGGTTATCCACAACTGCGAGACCTGCGCTGCAATCAAACAGGCCAAGCGGGTGAAGCCTCTGTGGTACGGTGGAAGATGGTCCAAGTACAGGTATGGGGAAGCCTGGCAAATTGACTACATCACCCTTCCCCAAACCCGCCAAGGCAAGCGCTACGTGTTGACCATGGTGGAAGCAACCACTGGATGGCTGGAGACATACCCTGTGCCTCATGCTACTGCCCGGAACACCATCTTGGGCCTGGAAAAGCAAGTCCTTTGGAGACATGGCACCCCTGAGAGAATCGAGTCAGACAACGGGACGCATTTCAAGAACAGCCTCGTAAGTACTTGGGCCAGAGAACATGGAATTGAATGGATCTATCATATCCCTTATCATGCACCAGCTGCTGGGAAAGTTGAACGGTGCAATGGACTACTCAAGACTACCCTAAAAGCACTTGGTGGAGGAACCTTCAAAAATTGGGAAGTGAACTTAGCAAAGGCCACCTGGATGGTTAACACCAGAGGATCCATCAATCGAGCTGGTCCTGCCCAGTCTGAACCCTTGCACACGGTGGATGGAGATAAAGTCCCTGTGGTACACATGAGAGGTATGTTAGGAAAGACTGTTTGGATTAATCCCACCTCAGGCAAGAGCAAACCTATCCGTGGGATTGTCTTCGCTCAAGGACCTGGTTGCACTTGGTGGGTAATGCGGAAAGATGGGGAAACCCGATGTGTGCCACAAGGAGACCTCATTTTAAGTGAGAACTGTGTGTAAGGTTCCATTGTATATATATATGTGTGTGTGTGTGTGTGGAGTTTAAGGAAGGTACTGATTTGGAATTATGTAGATGGTAATAGAATAAGGGGTGGATTATGTCCTGGGTTGCAGTATATTCTATCACCATCCTCATGTACTGTTGAAACCAGGTGAGGCAGTGCTCCCTGCCTCCCCCCCCCCCCCCCCCCCCCCGGGCTACCTTCTGTTAATGGGCCCATCAATGCCCTGCCCCATGACTCATAGATAACTTCCCCCTGTATTGTCCCCTGTTAATGGGCCCACCACTGCCTTGCTGCATGACTCAGAGATAACTTCCTCCTGGACTGTTTTCTGTTAATGGCTCATCAAGGCCTTATCTCATGACTCACCATCCCATTGTGAGATGCTCCTCCCCGAGGGAGGAGCCAAGCATTCCATACTGGATATAAGCTGAGAATTCGAACACCACAGCAGCCCTTACCTACGGGACTTCCAGAGGACAGGAGCTACTGCTGGACTTTCAGCTGAAGACCAGACCCCCTTTCTTCCAGAGGATCACGCTTCAACAAGACCACCTCATCTGGACGACTACCATCACCCTAACAGCGTTCCAGGCTGTATTCTGACTCTGTCAGTGTTTTTGATATTATTGCATTTATTCTTTTTATCATTTTCCTATTAAATTATAATTCTGACTTGCGATCTCTCACTGGTTTGATTTCAAACTAGTACAATGTGGAATATGAGAAGGCCAAAAGAAGTTTAAAATTTAAAAGGAATCGAGGAAGTTTATTAACCAAACTACAAGGATACAAAACCAGAATAAAACTTCCAGAGACCCTTTTTCCCTAGCAGCCACGCATTGCTGTATTTAATTGACAACACAGAGGTAAAAAAAAACATTGCTGTTTAAAACAGTCATAACTCTGCTATAGTCTTTTCATCCGTCCTTGTAGGGAAAAAGAAGTTCTCTTTTGTCAATCTATGGAGATTTTCACAAGAAAAAACATTTTCTCATGCCTTCCTATTGCTCTGATGCCAGCTGCTTAGAAAACTCTGCCATCAGTCCTTTCCTCCCATTTGACACCAGTCTCAGCTGTGTTTGTGGGCCATGATTCAAGGGGCGTCATTGAATCATGAAGGATAAGTTCTTCAAAGGCAAAAGTTCTTTTAATTGGATTCTGTGATCATCTCTGGAAACAGGAATGTTTTGCTTTGTCACTTAAGAGCCACAAATCTTCAGCATCTCTCACTTCTCCTTTTCTCTTCCAGCATCACATAGCATTACAACAACTTCACCATTAGCACAGCTTTAGCAATGAATTCCTTTTGCTCAGAACTATACTTTGAAATACTCCATTCCCCCCAAAATACTGTTTCAGCAATTCAAGGAGTTTCTTCAGAACATGATTGTCCCCCTCCATAGCTTGAATAAAAGAAAATTTCAGCTTCTTCGGGCATCTTCCTCTTCTCTTCCCATCTGAGGCTTAATTCCTTTCCTCGCTGCCTTGGGTGGTTGATGCTGCCTCTTTACCAGTTGATCCCTCTCTCTTCCCCTCTCTCTGGAGAAAGGATTCATCTGCAAGTCTGGTCTGGTTAGTGAAAGGCTTCAACTCTTGCCCAGGCACTGGGGATGGTCCCGGGGCCAGCGGCTGCAGCCCTTTGCCATGCAACATTTTCCCTAGCTGCTCTGGAGGAGTGTGGCCACTGTGTCAGCAAGCCACAGCTCAAGAGCTTTCCCTCCCCTTCCTCGGCAGTTGCTGCTGAAAGACAGCAGCGGCACAAACTGCTGCTGAGCCAGGAAGCAACCTGACCCGCCAGCCCCACTCTACAGGGCTCAGTGAGCTATGCCAGAGCTTCAGCCCATCTGGGAAGGGGCCGCTGTCATTTCACACTCTCCAACCCCCTCCAGGAAGCGCCGAAATCCTGCCAGCCCCACTCCCCCTGCGGCAGCCTTGTCCAGCCGGGGGGGCAAGAGGCTGAAGCCTAGCCATACTAGCTCTTCCAAAGGCAGAAACCAGAGAGAAAGAAAAATTCCTGGGCTTAGGTTTCAAAGGGTGGTGTTCACAAGTTGATCTCCCTTTACAATGGGGAAACAACTGTCTGTTCTCAGAGATGACCAGGCATTGGCCAGCAGAAAGAAACCCCATCAACCTCCAGCAGCTTAAATTTCTCTAGCAGTTTTTCTTTGTTTCTTATTTATCAGCCTATCACACACACAGCAGTGACAGCCCCAGGCGTCCCCTCTCTGTAACGCCAGAGCAGTTACCGCCCCAGGGTTCCACTCTCTGTGACACCACAGCCGTGACAACACCAGCGTTCCACTCTCTGTGACACCACAGCAGTGACAGCACTGGGCTTCCCTCTCTGTGACTCGACAGCAGTGGCAGCACTGGGCTTCCCTCTCTGTGACGCCACAGCTGTGACAGCACCAGTGTTCCACACTCTGTGACACAACGGTAGTGAAAACAACAGCATTCCGCTCTCTCTGACACCACAGCAGTGACACCATTGGGCTTCCCTCTCTGTGACACCACAGCAGCGACAGCAACAGCGTTCCACTCTCTGTGACACCACGGCAGTCACAGCACTGGTTTCCCTCTCTGTGACACCACAGCCGTCACAGCCCAACTGCTCCCCTCTCTGTGACACCACAACAGTGACAGCACAGTCTTCTATTCTCTGTGACACCAGAGCTCTGACAACTCCAATTTCCTCTGCAATGTGATACTACAGCTGTGACAGTTCTAGTGTTCCACTCTCTGTGACACCCGAGCAGTGAAAGCCTCAGTGTTCCACTCTCTGTCACATGACAGCCATGACAGCCCCACTGTTCACCTCTTAGTGAAGCAATCGCTCTGACAGCTCCAATTTCCTCCTCACTCCGACACCTGTCATGGTTTGAAAGTATTAATTAAAAAATCACTGCAAAACTTATCCATTTCTTGCTTGAAGATGTGGAATATGAGAAGGCCAATAGAAGTTTAAAATTTAAAAGGAATCGAGGAAGTTTATTAACCAAACTACAAGGATACAAAACCAGAATAAAACTTCCAGATACCCTTTTTCCCCAGCAGCCACGCATTGCTGTGTTTAATTGACAACACAGAGGTAAAAAAAAACATTGCTGTTTAAAACAGTCATAACTCTGCTATAGTCTTTTCATCCGTCCTTGTAGGGAAAAAGAAGTTCTCTTTTGTCAATCTATGGAGATTTTCACAAGAAAAAACATTTTCTCATGCCTTCCTATTGCTCTGATGCCAGCTGCTTAGAAAACTCTGCCATCAGTCCTTTCCTCCCATTTGACACCAGTCTCAGCTGTGTTTGTGGGCCATGATTCAAGGGGTGTCATTGAATCATGAAGGATAAGTTCTTCAAAGGCAAAAGTTCTCTTCATTGGATTCTGTGATCATCTCTGGAAACAGGAATCTTTTGCTTTGTCACTTAAGAGCCACAAATCTTCAGCATCTCTCACTTCTCCTTTTCTCTTCCAGCATCACATAGCATTACAACAACTTCACCATTAGCACAGCTTTAGCAATGAATTCCTTTTGCTCAGAACTATGCTTTGAAATACTCCATTCCCCCCAAAATACTGTTTCAGGAATTCAAGGAGTTTCTTCAGAACATGATTGTCCCCCTGCATAGCTTGAATAAAAGAAAATTTCAGCTTCTTCGGGCATCTTCCTCTTCTCTTCCCATCTGAGGCTTAATTCCTTTCCGCGCTGCCTTGGGTGGTTGATGCTGCCTCTTTACCTGTTGATCCCTCTCTCTTCCCCTCTCTCTGGAAAAAGGATTCATCTGCAAGTCTCGTCTGGCTAGTGAAAGGCTTCAACTCTTGCCCAGGCACTGGGGATGGTCCCGGGGCCAGCGGCTGCAGCCCTTTGCCATGCAACATTTTCCCTAGCTGCTCTGGAGGAGTGTGGCCACTGTGTCAGCAAGCCACAGCTCAAGAGCTTTCCCTCCCCTTCCTCGGCAGTTGCTGCTGAAAGCCAGCAGCGGCACAAACTGCTGCCGAGCCAGGAAGCAGCCTGACCCGCCAGCCCCACTCTACAAGGCTCAGTGAGCCCTGCCAGAGCTTCAGCCCATCTGGGAAGGGGCCGCTGTCATTTCACACTCTCCAACCCCCTCCAGGAAGCGCCCAACTCCTGCCAGCCCCGCTCCCCCTGCGGCAGCCTTGTCCGGCCGGGGGGGCAAGAGGCTGAAGCCTAGCCATACTAGCTCTTCCAAAGGCAGAAACCAGAGAGAAAGAAAAATTCCTGGGCTTAGGTTTCAAAGGGTGGTGTTCACAAGTTGATCTCCCTTTACAATTGGAAAACAACTGTCTGTTCTCAGAGATGACCAGGCATTGGCCAGCAGAAAGAAACCCCATCAACATCCAGCAGCTTTAATTTCTCTAGCAGTTTTTCTTTGTTTCTTATTTATCAGCCTATCACACACACAGCAGTGACAGCCCCAGGCGTCCCCTCTCTGTAACACCAGAGCAGCTACCGCCCCAGGGTTCCACTCTCTGTGACACCACAGCCGTGACAACACCAGCGTTCCACTCTCTGTGACACCAAAACTGTGACAGCACTGGGCTTCCCTCTCTGTGACGCCACAGCTGTGACAGCACCAGTGTTCCACACTCTGTGACACAACGGTAGTGAAAACAACAGCATTCCGCTCTCTCTGACACCACAGCAGTGACACCATTGGGCTTCCCTCTCTGTGACACCACAGCAGCGACAGCAACAGCGTTCCACTCTCTGTGACACCACGGCAGTCACAGCACTGGTTTCCCTCTCTGTGACACCACAGCCGTCACAGCCCAACTGCTCCCCTCTCTGTGACACCACAACAGTGACAGCACAGTCTTCTATTCTCTGCGACACCAGAGCTCTGACAACTCCAATTTCCTCTGCAATGTGATACTACAGCTGTGACAGTTCTAGTGTTCCACTCTCTGTGACACCCGAGCAGTGAAAGCCTCAGTGTTCCACTCTCTGTCACATGACAGCCATGACAGCCCCACTGTTCACCTCTTAGTGAAGCAATCGCTCTGACAGCTCCAATTTCCTCCTCACTCTGACACCTGTCATGGTTTGAAAGTATTAATTAAAAAATCACTGCAAAACTTATCCATTTCTTGCTTGAAGATGTGGAATATGAGAAGGCCAAAAGAAGTTTAAAATTTAAAAGGAATCGAGGAAGTTTATTAACCAAACTACAAGGATACAAAACCAGAATAAAACTTCCAGATACCCTTTTTCCCCAGCACCCACGCATTGCTGTGTTTAATTGACAACACAGAGGTAAAAAAAAACATTGCTGTTTAAAACAGTCATAACTCTGCTATAGTCTTTTTATCAGTCCTTGTAGGGAAAAAGAAGTTCTCTTTTGTCAATCTATGGAGATTTTCACAAGAAAAAACATTTTCTCATGCCTTCCTATTGCTCTGATGCCAGCTGCTTAGAAAACTCTGCCATCAGTCCTTTCCTCCCATTTCACACCAGTCTCAGCTGTGTTTGTGGGCCATGATTCAAGGGGTGTCATTGAATCATGAAGGATAAGTTCTTCAAAGGCAAAAGTTCTCTTCATTGCATTGTGTGATCATCTCTGGAAACAGGAATCTTTTGCTTTGTCACTTAAGAGCCACAAATCTTCAGCATCTCTCACTTCTCCTTTTCTCTTCCAGCATCACATAGCATTACAACAACTTCACCATTAGCACAGCTTTAGCAATGAATTCCTTTTGCTCAGAACTATACTTTGAAATACTCCATTCCCCCCAAAATACTGTTTCAGGAATTCAAGGAGTTTCTTCAGAACATGATTGTCCCCCTGCATAGCTTGAATAAAAGAAAATTTCAGCTTCTTCGGGCATCTTCCTCTTCTCTTCCCATCTGAGGCTTAATTCCTTTCCTCGCTGCCTTGGGTGGTTGATGCTGCCTCTTTACCTGTTGATCCCTCTCTCTTCCCCTCTCTCTGGAAAAAGGATTCATCTGCAAGTCTCGTCTGGCTAGTGAAAGGCTTCAACTCTTGCCCAGGCACTGGGGATGGTCCCGGGGCCAGCGGCTGCAGCTCTCTGACATGCAACATTTTCCCTAGCTGCTCTGGAGGAGTGTGGCCACTGTGTCAGCAAGCCACAGCTCAAGAGCTTTCCCTCCCCTTCCTCGGCAGTTGCTGCTGAAAGCTAGCAGCGGCACAAAGTACTGCCGAGCCAGGAAGCAGCCTGACCCGCCAGCCCCACTCTACAAGGCTCAGTGAGCCCTGCCAGAGCTTCAGCCCATCTGGGAAGGGGCCGCTGTCATTTCACACTCTCCAACCCCCTCCAGGAAGCGCCGAAATCCTGCCAGCCCCGCTCCCCCTGCGGCAGCCTTGTCCAGCCGGGGGGGCAAGAGGCTGAAGCCTAGCCATACCAGCTCTTCCAAAGGCAGAAACCAGAGAGAAAGAAAAATTCCTGGGCTTAGGTTTCAAAGGGTGGTGTTCACAAGTTGATCTCCCTTTACAATGGGGAAACAACTGTCTGTTCTCAGAGATGACCAGGCATTGGCCAGCAGAAAGAAACCCCATCAACCTCCAGCAGCTTTAAATTCTCTAGCAGTTTTTCTTTGTTTCTTATTTATCAGCCTATCACACACACAGCAGTGACAGCCCCAGGCGTCCCCTCTCTGTCACACCAGAGCAGCTACCGCCCCAGGGTTCCACTCTCTGTGACACCACAGCCGTGACAACACCAGCGTTCCACTCTCTGTGACACCACAGCAGTGACAGCACCAGTTTTCCACTCTCTGTGACACAACAGCAGTGACAACAACTGCTTTCTACTCTCTGTGACACCATGGCTGTGACTATACCAGTGTTCCACTCTCTGTGACTCCACAGCAGTGGCAGCACTGGGCTTCCCTCTCTGTGACGCCACAGCTGTGACAGCACCAGTGTTCCACACTCTGTGACACAACGGTAGTGAAAACAACAGCATTCCGCTCTCTCTGACACCACAGCAGTGACACCATTGGGCTTCCCTCTCTGTGACACCACAGAATTGACAGCAACAGCGTTCCACTCTCTGTGACACCACGGCAGTCACAGCACTGGTTTCCCTCTCTGTGACACCACAGCCGTCACAGCCCAACTGCTCCCCTCTCTGTGACACCACAACAGTGACAGCACAGTCTTCTATTCTCTGTGACACCAGAGCTCTGACAACTCCAATTTCCTCTGCAATGTGATACTACAGCTGTGACAGTTCTAGTGTTCCACTCTCTGTGACACCCGAGCAGTGAAAGCCTCAGTGTTCCACTCTCTGTCACATGACAGCCATGACAGCCCCACTGTTCACCTCTTAGTGAAGCAATCGCTCTGACAGCTCCAATTTTCTCCTCACTCTGACACCTGTCATGGTTTGAAAGTATTAATTAAAAAATCACTGCAAAACTTATCCATTTCTTGCTTGAAGATGTGGAATATGAGAAGGCCAAAAGAAGTTTAAAATTTAAAAGGAATCGAGGAAGTTTATTAACCAAACTACAAGGATACAAAACCAGAATAAAACTTCCAGATACCCTTTTTCCCCAGCACCCACGCATTGCTGTGTTTAATTGACAACACAGAGTTAAAAAAAAACATTGCTGTTTAAAACAGTCATAACTCTGCTATAGTCTTTTCATCAGTCCTTGTAGGGAAAAAGAAGTTCTCTTTTGTCAATCTATGGAGATTTTCACAAGAAAAAACATTTTCTCATGCCTTCCTATTGCTCTGATGCCAGCTGCTTAGAAAACTCTGCCATCAGTCCTTTCCTCCCATTTGACACCAGTCTCAGCTGTGTTTGTGGGCCATGATTCAAGGGGTGTCATTGAATCATGAAGGATAAGTTCTTCAAAGGCAAAAGTTCTCTTCATTGCATTGTGTGATCATCTCTGGAAACAGGAATCTTTTGCTTTGTCACTTAAGAGCCACAAATCTTCAGCATCTCTCACTTCTCCTTTTCTCTTCCAGCATCACATAGCATTACAACAACTTCACCATTAGCACAGCTTTAGCAATGAATTCCTTTTGCTCAGAACTATACTTTGAAATACTCCATTCCCCCCAAAATACTGTTTCAGGAATTCAAGGAGTTTCTTCAGAACATGATTGTCCCCCTGCATAGCTTGAATAAAAGAAAATTTCAGCTTCTTCGGGCATCTTCCTCTTCTCTTCCCATCTGAGGCTTAATTCCTTTCCTCGCTGCCTTGGGTGGTTGATGCTGCCTCTTTACCTGTTGATCCCTCTCTCTTCCCCTCTCTCTGGAAAAAGGATTCATCTGCAAGTCTCGTCTGGCTAGTGAAAGGCTTCAACTCTTGCCCAGGCACTGGGGATGGTCCCGGGGCCAGCGGCTGCAGCTCTTTGCCATGCAAGATTTTCCCTAGCTGCTCTGGAGGAGTGTGGCCACTGTGTCAGCAAGCCACAGCTCAAGAGCTTTCCCTCCCCTTCCTCGGCAGTTGCTGCTGAAAGCCAGCAGCGGCACAAAGTGCTGCCGAGCCAGGAAGCAGCCTGACCCGCCAGCCCCACTCTACAAGGCTCAGTGAGCCCTGCCAGAGCTTCAGCCCATCTGGGAAGGGGCCGCTGTCATTTCACACTCTCCAACCCCCTCCAGGAAGCGCCAAAATCCTGCCAGCCCCGCTCCCCCTGCGGCAGCCTTGTCCAGCCGGGGGGGCAAGAGGCTGAAGCCTAGCCATACTAGCTCTTCCAAAGGCAGAAACCAGAGAGAAAGAAAAATTCCTGGGCTTAGGTTTCAAAGGGTGGTGTTCACAAGTTGATCTCCCTTTACAATGGGAAAACAACTGTCTGTTCTCAGAGATGACCAGGCATTGGCCAGCAGAAAGAAACCCCATCAACCTCCAGCAGCTTTAATTTCTCTAGCAGTTTTTCTTTGTTTCTTATTTATCAGCCTATCACACACACAGCAGTGACAGCCCCAGGCGTCCCCTCTCTGTAACACCAGAGCAGCTACCGCCCCAGGGTTCCACTCTCTGTGACACCACAGCCGTCACAACACCAGCGTTCCACTCTCTGTGACACCACAGCAGTGACAGCACCAGTTTTCCACTCTCTGTGACACAACAGCAGTGACAACAACTGCTTTCTACTCTCTGTGACACCATGGCTGTGACTACACCAGTGTTCCACTGTCTGTGACACGACAGCAGTGGCAGCACTGGGCTTCCCTCTCTGTGACGCCACAGCTGTGACAGCACCAGTGTTCCACACTCTGTGACACAACGGTAGTGAAAACAACAGCATTCCGCTCTCTCTGACACCACAGCAGTGACACCATTGGGCTTCCCTCTCTGTGACACCACAGAATTGACAGCAACAGCGTTCCACTCTCTGTGACACCACGGCAGTCACAGCACTGGTTTCCCTCTCTGTGACACCACAGCCGTCACAGCCCAACTGCTCCCCTCTCTGTGACACCACAACAGTGACAGCACAGTCTTCTATTCTCTGTGACACCAGAGCTCTGACAACTCCAATTTCCTCTGCAATGTGATACTACAGCTGTGACAGTTCTAGTGTTCCACTCTCTGTGACACCCGAGCAGTGAAAGCCTCAGTGTTCCACTCTCTGTCACATGACAGCCATGACAGCCCCACTGTTCACCTCTTAGTGAAGCAATCGCTCTGACAGCTCCAATTTTCTCCTCACTCTGACACCTGTCATGGTTTGAAAGTATTAATTAAAAAATCACTGCAAAACTTATCCATTTCTTGCTTGAAGGAGTGGAATATGAGAAGGCCAAAAGAAGTTTAAAATTTAAAAGGAATCGAGGAAGTTTATTAACCAAACTACAAGGATACAAAACCAGAATAAAACTTCCAGATACCCTTTTTCCCCAGCAGCCACGCATTGCTGTGTTTAATTGACAACACAGAGGTAAAAAAAACCATTGCTGTTTAAAACAGTCATAACTCTGCTATAGTCTTTTCATCCATCCTTGTAGGGAAAAAGAAGTTCTCTTTTGTCAATCTATGGAGATTTTCACAAGAAAAAACATTTTCTCATGCCTTCCTATTGCTCTGATGCCAGCTGCTTAGAAAACTCTGCCATCAGTCCTTTCCTCCCATTTGACACCAGTCCCAGCTGTGTTTGTGGGCCATGATTCAAGGGGTGTCATTGAATCATGAAGGATAAGTTCTTCAAAGGCAAAAGTTCTCTTCATTGGATTCTGGGATCATCTCTGGAAACAGGAATCTTTTGCTTTGTCACTTAAGAGCCACAAATCTTCAGCATCTCTCACTTCTCCTTTTCTCTTCCAGCATCACATAGCATTACAACAACTTCACCATTAGCACAGCTTTAGCAATGAATTCCTTTTGCTCAGAACTATGCTTTGAAATACTCCATTCCCCCCAAAATACTGTTTCAGGAATTCAAGGAGTTTCTTCAGAACATGATTGTCCCCCTCCATAGCTTGAATAAAAGAAAATTTCAGCTTCTTCGGGCATCTTCCTCTTCTCTTCCCATCTGAGGCTTAATTCCTTTCCGCGCTGCCTTGGGTGGTTGATGCTGCCTCTTTACCTGTTGATCCCTCTCTCTTCCCCTCTCTCTGGAAAAAGGATTCATCTGCAAGTCTCGTCTGGCTAGTGAAAGGCTTCAACTCTTGCCCAGGCACTGGGGATGGTCCCGGGGCCAGTGGCTGCAGCTCTTTGCCATGCAAGATTTTCCCTAGCTGCTCTGGAGGAGTGTGGCCACTGTGTCAGCAAGCCACAGCTCAAGAGCTTTCCCTCCCCTTCCTCGGCAGTTGCTGCTGAAAGCCAGCAGCGGCACAAACTGCTGCCGAGCCAGGAAGCAGCCTGACCCGCCAGCCCCACTCTACAAGGCTCAGTGAGCCCTGCCAGAGCTTCAGCCCATCTGGGAAGGGGCCGCTGTCATTTCACACTCTCCAACCCCCTCCAGGAAGCGCCGAAATCCTGCCAGCCCCGCTCCCCCTGCGGCAGCCTTGTCCAGCCGGGGGGGCAAGAGGCTGAAGCCTAGCCATACTAGCTCTTCCAAAGGCAGAAACCAGAGAGAAAGAAAAATTCCTGGGCTTAGGTTTCAAAGGGTGGTGTTCACAAGTTGATCTCCCTTTACAATGGGAAAACAACTGTCTGTTCTCAGAGATGACCAGGCATTGGCCAGCAGAAAGAAACCCCATCAACCTCCAGCAGCTTTAATTTCTCTAGCAGTTTTTCTTTGTTTCTTATTTATCAGCCTATCACACACACAGCAGTGACAGCCCCAGGCGTCCCCTCTCTGTAACACCAGAGCAGCTACCGCCCCAGGGTTCCACTCTCTGTGACACCACAGCAGTGACAGCACCAGTTTTCCACTCTCTGTGACACAACAGCAGTGACAACAACTGCTTTCTACTCTCTGTGACACCATGGCTGTGACTACACCAGTGTTCCACTGTCTGTGACACGACAGCAGTGGCAGCACTGGGATTCCCTCTCTGTGACGCCACAGCTGTGACAGCACCAGTGTTCCACACTCTGTGACACAACGGTAGTGAAAACAACAGCATTCCGCTCTCTCTGACACCACAGCAGTGACACCATTGGGCTTCCCTCTCTGTGACACCACAGAATTGACAGCAACAGCGTTCCACTCTCTGTGACACCACGGCAGTCACAGCACTGGTTTCCCTCTCTGTGACACCACAGCCGTCACAGCCCAACTGCTCCCCTCTCTGTGACACCACAACAGTGACAGCACAGTCTTCTATTCTCTGTGACACCAGAGCTCTGACAACTCCAATTTCCTCTGCAATGTGATACTACAGCTGTGACAGTTCTAGTGTTCCACTCTCTGTGACACCCGAGCAGTGAAAGCCTCAGTGTTCCACTCTCTGTCACATGACAGCCATGACAGCCCCACTGTTCACCTCTTAGTGAAGCAATCGCTCTGACAGCTCCAATTTTCTCCTCACTCTGACACCTGTCATGGTTTGAAAGTATTAATTAAAAAATCACTGCAAAACTTATCCATTTCTTGCTTGAAGGAGTGGAATATGAGAAGGCCAAAAGAAGTTTAAAATTTAAAAGGAATCGAGGAAGTTTATTAACCAAACTACAAGGATACAAAACCAGAATAAAACTTCCAGATACCCTTTTTCCCCAGCAGCCACGCATTGCTGTGTTTAATTGACAACACAGAGGTAAAAAAAACCATTGCTGTTTAAAACAGTCATAACTCTGCTATAGTCTTTTCATCCATCCTTGTAGGGAAAAAGAAGTTCTCTTTTGTCAATCTATGGAGATTTTCACAAGAAAAAACATTTTCTCATGCCTTCCTATTGCTCTGATGCCAGCTGCTTAGAAAACTCTGCCATCAGTCCTTTCCTCCCATTTGACACCAGTCCCAGCTGTGTTTGTGGGCCATGATTCAAGGGGTGTCATTGAATCATGAAGGATAAGTTCTTCAAAGGCAAAAGTTCTCTTCATTGGATTCTGGGATCATCTCTGGAAACAGGAATCTTTTGCTTTGTCACTTAAGAGCCACAAATCTTCAGCATCTCTCACTTCTCCTTTTCTCTTCCAGCATCACATAGCATTACAACAACTTCACCATTAGCACAGCTTTAGCAATGAATTCCTTTTGCTCAGAACTATGCTTTGAAATACTCCATTCCCCCCAAAATACTGTTTCAGGAATTCAAGGAGTTTCTTCAGAACATGATTGTCCCCCTCCATAGCTTGAATAAAAGAAAATTTCAGCTTCTTCGGGCATCTTCCTCTTCTCTTCCCATCTGAGGCTTAATTCCTTTCCGCGCTGCCTTGGGTGGTTGATGCTGCCTCTTTACCTGTTGATCCCTCTCTCTTCCCCTCTCTCTGGAAAAAGGATTCATCTGCAAGTCTCGTCTGGCTAGTGAAAGGCTTCAACTCTTGCCCAGGCACTGGGGATGGTCCCGGGGCCAGTGGCTGCAGCTCTTTGCCATGCAAGATTTTCCCTAGCTGCTCTGGAGGAGTGTGGCCACTGTGTCAGCAAGCCACAGCTCAAGAGCTTTCCCTCCCCTTCCTCGGCAGTTGCTGCTGAAAGCCAGCAGCGGCACAAACTGCTGCCGAGCCAGGAAGCAGCCTGACCCGCCAGCCCCACTCTACAAGGCTCAGTGAGCCCTGCCAGAGCTTCAGCCCATCTGGGAAGGGGCCGCTGTCATTTCACACTCTCCAACCCCCTCCAGGAAGCGCCGAAATCCTGCCAGCCCCGCTCCCCCTGCGGCAGCCTTGTCCAGCCGGGGGGGCAAGAGGCTGAAGCCTAGCCATACTAGCTCTTCCAAAGGCAGAAACCAGAGAGAAAGAAAAATTCCTGGGCTTAGGTTTCAAAGGGTGGTGTTCACAAGTTGATCTCCCTTTACAATGGGAAAACAACTGTCTGTTCTCAGAGATGACCAGGCATTGGCCAGCAGAAAGAAACCCCATCAACCTCCAGCAGCTTTAATTTCTCTAGCAGTTTTTCTTTGTTTCTTATTTATCAGCCTATCACACACACAGCAGTGACAGCCCCAGGCGTCCCCTCTCTGTAACACCAGAGCAGCTACCGCCCCAGGGTTCCACTCTCTGTGACACCACAGCAGTGACAGCACCAGTTTTCCACTCTCTGTGACACAACAGCAGTGACAACAACTGCTTTCTACTCTCTGTGACACCATGGCTGTGACTACACCAGTGTTCCACTGTCTGTGACACGACAGCAGTGGCAGCACTGGGCTTCCCTCTCTGTGACGCCACAGCTGTGACAGCACCAGTGTTCCACACTCTGTGACACAACGGTAGTGAAAACAACAGCATTCCGCTCTCTCTGACACCACAGCAGTGACACCATTGGGCTTCCCTCTCTGTGACACCACAGAATTGACAGCAACAGCGTTCCACTCTCTGTGACACCACGGCAGTCACAGCACTGGTTTCCCTCTCTGTGACACCACAGCCGTCACAGCCCAACTGCTCCCCTCTCTGTGACACCACAACAGTGACAGCACAGTCTTCTATTCTCTGTGACACCAGAGCTCTGACAACTCCAATTTCCTCTGCAATGTGATACTACAGCTGTGACAGTTCTAGTGTTCCACTCTCTGTGACACCCGAGCAGTGAAAGCCTCAGTGTTCCACTCTCTGTCACATGACAGCCATGACAGCCCCACTGTTCACCTCTTAGTGAAGCAATCGCTCTGACAGCTCCAATTTTCTCCTCACTCTGACACCTGTCATGGTTTGAAAGTATTAATTAAAAAATCACTGCAAAACTTATCCATTTCTTGCTTGAAGGAGTGGAATATGAGAAGGCCAAAAGAAGTTTAAAATTTAAAAGGAATCGAGGAAGTTTATTAACCAAACTACAAGGATACAAAACCAGAATAAAACTTCCAGATACCCTTTTTCCCCAGCAGCCACGCATTGCTGTGTTTAATTGACAACACAGAGGTAAAAAAAACCATTGCTGTTTAAAACAGTCATAACTCTGCTATAGTCTTTTCATCCATCCTTGTAGGGAAAAAGAAGTTCTCTTTTGTCAATCTATGGAGATTTTCACAAGAAAAAACATTTTCTCATGCCTTCCTATTGCTCTGATGCCAGCTGCTTAGAAAACTCTGCCATCAGTCCTTTCCTCCCATTTGACACCAGTCCCAGCTGTGTTTGTGGGCCATGATTCAAGGGGTGTCATTGAATCATGAAGGATAAGTTCTTCAAAGGCAAAAGTTCTCTTCATTGGATTCTGGGATCATCTCTGGAAACAGGAATCTTTTGCTTTGTCACTTAAGAGCCACAAATCTTCAGCATCTCTCACTTCTCCTTTTCTCTTCCAGCATCACATAGCATTACAACAACTTCACCATTAGCACAGCTTTAGCAATGAATTCCTTTTGCTCAGAACTATGCTTTGAAATACTCCATTCCCCCCAAAATACTGTTTCAGGAATTCAAGGAGTTTCTTCAGAACATGATTGTCCCCCTCCATAGCTTGAATAAAAGAAAATTTCAGCTTCTTCGGGCATCTTCCTCTTCTCTTCCCATCTGAGGCTTAATTCCTTTCCGCGCTGCCTTGGGTGGTTGATGCTGCCTCTTTACCTGTTGATCCCTCTCTCTTCCCCTCTCTCTGGAAAAAGGATTCATCTGCAAGTCTCGTCTGGCTAGTGAAAGGCTTCAACTCTTGCCCAGGCACTGGGGATGGTCCCGGGGCCAGTGGCTGCAGCTCTTTGCCATGCAAGATTTTCCCTAGCTGCTCTGGAGGAGTGTGGCCACTGTGTCAGCAAGCCACAGCTCAAGAGCTTTCCCTCCCCTTCCTCGGCAGTTGCTGCTGAAAGCCAGCAGCGGCACAAACTGCTGCCGAGCCAGGAAGCAGCCTGACCCGCCAGCCCCACTCTACAAGGCTCAGTGAGCCCTGCCAGAGCTTCAGCCCATCTGGGAAGGGGCCGCTGTCATTTCACACTCTCCAACCCCCTCCAGGAAGCGCCGAAATCCTGCCAGCCCCGCTCCCCCTGCGGCAGCCTTGTCCAGCCGGGGGGGCAAGAGGCTGAAGCCTAGCCATACTAGCTCTTCCAAAGGCAGAAACCAGAGAGAAAGAAAAATTCCTGGGCTTAGGTTTCAAAGGGTGGTGTTCACAAGTTGATCTCCCTTTACAATGGGAAAACAACTGTCTGTTCTCAGAGATGACCAGGCATTGGCCAGCAGAAAGAAACCCCATCAACCTCCAGCAGCTTTAATTTCTCTAGCAGTTTTTCTTTGTTTCTTATTTATCAGCCTATCACACACACAGCAGTGACAGCCCCAGGCGTCCCCTCTCTGTAACACCAGAGCAGCTACCGCCCCAGGGTTCCACTCTCTGTGACACCACAGCAGTGACAGCACCAGTTTTCCACTCTCTGTGACACAACAGCAGTGACAACAACTGCTTTCTACTCTCTGTGACACCATGGCTGTGACTACACCAGTGTTCCACTGTCTGTGACACCACAGCAGTGGCAGCACTGGGCTTCCCTCTCTGTGACGCCACAGCTGTGACAGCACCAGTGTTCCACACTCTGTGACACAACGGTAGTGAAAACAACAGCATTCCGCTCTCTCTGACACCACAGCAGTGACACCATTGGGCTTCCCTCTCTGTGACACCACAGAATTGACAGCAACAGCGTTCCACTCTCTGTGACACCACGGCAGTCACAGCACTGGTTTCCCTCTCTGTGACACCACAGCCGTCACAGCCCAACTGCTCCCCTCTTTGTGACACCACAACAGTGACAGCACAGTCTTCTATTCTCTGTGACACCAGAGCTCTGACAACTCCAATTTCCTCTGCAATGTGATACTACAGCTGTGACAGTTCTAGTGTTCCACTCTCTGTGACACCCGAGCAGTGAAAGCCTCAGTGTTCCACTCTCTGTCACATGACAGCCATGACAGCCCCACTGTTCACCTCTTAGTGAAGCAATCGCTCTGACAGCTCCAATTTTCTCCTCACTCTGACACCTGTCATGGTTTGAAAGTATTAATTAAAAAATCACTGCAAAACTTATCCATTTCTTGCTTGAAGGTGTGGAATATGAGAAGGCCAAAAGAAGTTTAAAATTTAAAAGGAATCGAGGAAGTTTATTAACCAAACTACAAGGATACAAAACCAGAATAAAACTTCCAGATACCCTTTTTCCCCAGCAGCCACGCATTGCTGTGTTTAATTGACAACACAGAGGTAAAAAAAACCATTGCTGTTTAAAACAGTCATAACTCTGCTATAGTCTTTTCATCCATCCTTGTAGGGAAAAAGAAGTTCTCTTTTGTCAATCTATGGAGATTTTCACAAGAAAAAACATTTTCTCATGCCTTCCTATTGCTCTGATGCCAGCTGCTTAGAAAACTCTGCCATCAGTCCTTTCCTCCCATTTGACACCAGTCCCAGCTGTGTTTGTGGGCCATGATTCAAGGGGTGTCATTGAATCATGAAGGATAAGTTCTTCAAAGGCAAAAGTTCTCTTCATTGGATTCTGGGATCATCTCTGGAAACAGGAATCTTTTGCTTTGTCACTTAAGAGCCACAAATCTTCAGCATCTCTCACTTCTCCTTTTCTCTTCCAGCATCACATAGCATTACAACAACTTCACCATTAGCACAGCTTTAGCAATGAATTCCTTTTGCTCAGAACTATGCTTTGAAATACTCCATTCCCCCCAAAATACTGTTTCAGGAATTCAAGGAGTTTCTTCAGAACATGATTGTCCCCCTCCATAGCTTGAATAAAAGAAAATTTCAGCTTCTTCGGGCATCTTCCTCTTCTCTTCCCATCTGAGGCTTAATTCCTTTCCGCGCTGCCTTGGGTGGTTGATGCTGCCTCTTTACCTGTTGATCCCTCTCTCTTCCCCTCTCTCTGGAAAAAGGATTCATCTGCAAGTCTCGTCTGGCTAGTGAAAGGCTTCAACTCTTGCCCAGGCACTGGGGATGGTCCCGGGGCCAGCGGCTGCAGCTCTTTGCCATGCAAGATTTTCCCTAGCTGCTCTGGAGGAGTGTGGCCACTGTGTCAGCAAGCCACAGCTCAAGAGCTTTCCCTCCCCTTCCTCGGCAGTTGCTGCTGAAAGCCAGCAGCGGCACAAAGTGCTGCCGAGCCAGGAAGCAGCCTGACCCGCCAGCCCCACTCTACAAGGCTCAGTGAGCCCTGACAGAGCTTCAGCCCATCTGGGAAGGGGCCGCTGTCATTTCACACTCTCCAACCCCCTCCAGGAAGCGCCGAAATCCTGCCAGCCCCGCTCCCCCTGCGGCAGCCTTGTCCAGCCGGGGGGGCAAGAGGCTGAAGCCTAGCCATACTAGCTCTTCCAAAGGCAGAAACCAGAGAGAAAGAAAAATTCCTGGGCTTAGGTTTCAAAGGGTGGTGTTCACAAGTTGATCTCCCTTTACAATGGGAAAACAACTGTCTGTTCTCAGAGATGACCAGGCATTGGCCAGCAGAAAGAAACCCCATCAACCTCCAGCAGCTTTAATTTCTCTAGCAGTTTTTCTTTGTTTCTTATTTATCAGCCTATCACACACACAGCAGTGACAGCCCCAGGCGTCCCCTCTCTGTAACACCAGAGCAGCTACCGCCCCAGGGTTCCACTCTCTGTGACACCACAGCAGTGACAGCACCAGTTTTCCACTCTCTGTGACACAACAGCAGTGACAACAACTGCTTTCTACTCTCTGTGACACCATGGCTGTGACTACACCAGTGTTCCACTCTCTGTGACACCACAGCAGTGGCAGCACTGGGCTTCCCTCTCTGTGACGCCACAGCTGTGACAGCACCAGTGTTCCACACTCTGTGACACAACGGTAGTGAAAACAACAGCATTCCGCTCTCTCTGACACCACAGCAGTGACACCATTGGGCTTCCCTCTCTGTGACACCACAGAATTGACAGCAACAGCGTTCCACTCTCTGTGACACCACGGCAGTCACAGCACTGGTTTCCCTCTCTGTGACACCACAGCCGTCACAGCCCAACTGCTCCCCTCTTTGTGACACCACAACAGTGACAGCACAGTCTTCTATTCTCTGTGACACCAGAGCTCTGACAACTCCAATTTCCTCTGCAATGTGATACTACAGCTGTGACAGTTCTAGTGTTCCACTCTCTGTGACACCCGAGCAGTGAAAGCCTCAGTGTTCCACTCTCTGTCACATGACAGCCATGACAGCCCCACTGTTCACCTCTTAGTGAAGCAATCGCTCTGACAGCTCCAATTTTCTCCTCACTCTGACACCTGTCATGGTTTGAAAGTATTAATTAAAAAATCACTGCAAAACTTATCCATTTCTTGCTTGAAGGTGTGGAATATGAGAAGGCCAAAAGAAGTTTAAAATTTAAAAGGAATCGAGGAAGTTTATTAACCAAACTACAAGGATACAAAACCAGAATAAAACTTCCAGATACCCTTTTTCCCCAGCAGCCACGCATTGCTGTGTTTAATTGACAACACAGAGGTAAAAAAAACCATTGCTGTTTAAAACAGTCATAACTCTGCTATAGTCTTTTCATCCATCCTTGTAGGGAAAAAGAAGTTCTCTTTTGTCAATCTATGGAGATTTTCACAAGAAAAAACATTTTCTCATGCCTTCCTATTGCTCTGATGCCAGCTGCTTAGAAAACTCTGCCATCAGTCCTTTCCTCCCATTTGACACCAGTCCCAGCTGTGTTTGTGGGCCATGATTCAAGGGGTGTCATTGAATCATGAAGGATAAGTTCTTCAAAGGCAAAAGTTCTCTTCATTGGATTCTGTGATCATCTCTGGAAACAGGAATCTTTTGCTTTGTCACTTAAGAGCCACAAATCTTCAGCATCTCTCACTTCTCCTTTTCTCTTCCAGCATCACATAGCATTACAACAACTTCACCATTAGCACAGCTTTAGCAATGAATTCCTTTTGCTCAGAACTATGCTTTGAAATACTCCATTCCCCCCAAAATACTGTTTCAGGAATTCAAGGAGTTTCTTCAGAACATGATTGTCCCCCTCCATAGCTTGAATAAAAGAAAATTTCAGCTTCTTCGGGCATCTTCCTCTTCTCTTCCCATCTGAGGCTTAATTCCTTTCCGCGCTGCCTTGGGTGGTTGATGCTGCCTCTTTACCTGTTGATCCCTCTCTCTTCCCCTCTCTCTGGAAAAAGGATTCATCTGCAAGTCTCGTCTGGCTAGTGAAAGGCTTCAACTCTTGCCCAGGCACTGGGGATGGTCCCGGGGCCAGCGGCTGCAGCTCTTTGCCATGCAAGATTTTCCCTAGCTGCTCTGGAGGAGTGTGGCCACTGTGTCAGCAAGCCACAGCTCAAGAGCTTTCCCTCCCCTTCCTCGGCAGTTGCTGCTGAAAGCCAGCAGCGGCACAAAGTGCTGCCGAGCCAGGAAGCAGCCTGACCCGCCAGCCCCACTCTACAAGGCTCAGTGAGCCCTGCCAGAGCTTCAGCCCATCTGGGAAGGGGCCGCTGTCATTTCACACTCTCCAACCCCCTCCAGGAAGCGCCGAAATCCTGCCAGCCCCGCTCCCCCTGCGGCAGCCTTGTCCAGCCGGGGGGGCAAGAGGCTGAAGCCTAGCCATACTAGCTCTTCCAAAGGCAGAAACCAGAGAGAAAGAAAAATTCCTGGGCTTAGGTTTCAAAGGGTGGTGTTCACAAGTTGATCTCCCTTTACAATGGGGAAACAACTGTCTGTTCTCAGAGATGACCAGGCATTGGCCAGCAGAAAGAAACCCCATCAACCTCCAGCAGCTTTAATTTCTCTAGCAGTTTTTCTTTGTTTCTTATTTATCAGCCTATCACACACACAGCAGTGACAGCCCCAGGCGTCCCCTCTCTGTAACACCAGAGCAGCTACCGCCCCAGGGTTCCACTCTCTGTGACACCACAGCCGTCACAACACCAGCGTTCCACTCTCTGTGACACCACAGCAGTGACAGCACCAGTTTTCCACTCTCTGTGACACAACAGCAGTGACAACAACTGCTTTCTACTCTCTGTGACACCATGGCTGTGACTACACCAGTGTTCCACTGTCTGTGACACGACAGCAGTGGCAGCACTGGGCTTCCCTCTCTGTGACGCCACAGCTGTGACAGCACCAGTGTTCCACACTCTGTGACACAACGGTAGTGAAAACAACAGCATTCCGCTCTCTCTGACACCACAGCAGTGACACCATTGGGCTTCCCTCTCTGTGACACCACAGAATTGACAGCAACAGCGTTCCACTCTCTGTGACACCACGGCAGTCACAGCACTGGTTTCCCTCTCTGTGACACCACAGCCGTCACAGCCCAACTGCTCCCCTCTTTGTGACACCACAACAGTGACAGCACAGTCTTCTATTCTCTGTGACACCAGAGCTCTGACAACTCCAATTTCCTCTGCAATGTGATACTACAGCTGTGACAGTTCTAGTGTTCCACTCTCTGTGACACCCGAGCAGTGAAAGCCTCAGTGTTCCACTCTCTGTCACATGACAGCCATGACAGCCCCACTGTTCACCTCTTAGTGAAGCAATCGCTCTGACAGCTCCAATTTTCTCCTCACTCTGACACCTGTCATGGTTTGAAAGTATTAATTAAAAAATCACTGCAAAACTTATCCATTTCTTGCTTGAAGGTGTGGAATATGAGAAGGCCAAAAGAAGTTTAAAATTTAAAAGGAATCGAGGAAGTTTATTAACCAAACTACAAGGATACAAAACCAGAATAAAACTTCCAGATACCCTTTTTCCCCAGCAGCCACGCATTGCTGTGTTTAATTGACAACACAGAGGTAAAAAAAACCATTGCTGTTTAAAACAGTCATAACTCTGCTATAGTCTTTTCATCAGTCCTTGTAGGGAAAAAGAAGTTCTCTTTTGTCAATTTATGGAGATTTTCACAAGAAAAAACATTTTCTCATGCCTTCCTATTGCTCTGATGCCAGCTGCTTAGAAAACTCTGCCATCAGTCCTTTCCTCCCATTTGACACCAGTCCCAGCTGTGTTTGTGGGCCATGATTCAAGGGGTGTCATTGAATCATGAAGGATAAGTTCTTCAAAGGCAAAAGTTCTCTTCATTGGATTCTGTGATCATCTCTGGAAACAGGAATCTTTTGCTTTGTCACTTAAGAGCCACAAATCTTCAGCATCTCTCACTTCTCCTTTTCTCTTCCAGCATCACATAGCATTACAACAACTTCACCATTAGCACAGCTTTAGCAATGAATTCCTTTTGCTCAGAACTATACTTTGAAATACTCCATTCCCCCCAAAATACTGTTTCAGGAATTCAAGGAGTTTCTTCAGAACATGATTGTCCCCCTCCATAGCTTGAATAAAAGAAAATTTCAGCTTCTTCGGGCATCTTCCTCTTCTCTTCCCATCTGAGGCTTAATTCCTTTCCTCGCTGCCTTGGGTGGTTGATGCTGCCTCTTTACCTGTTGATCCCTCTCTCTTCCCCTCTCTCTGGAAAAAGGATTCATCTGCAAGTCTCGTCTGGCTAGTGAAAGGCTTCAACTCTTGCCCAGGCACTGGGGATGGTCCCAGGGCCAGCGGCTGCAGCTCTTTGCCATGCAAGATTTTCCCTAGCTGCTCTGGAGGAGTGTGGCCACTGTGTCAGCAAGCCACAGCTCAAGAGCTTTCCCTCCCCTTCCTCGGCAGTTGCTGCTGAAAGCCAGCAGCAGCACAAAGTGCTGCCGAGCCAGGAAGCAGCCTGACCCGCCAGCCCCACTCTACAAGGCTCAGTGAGCCCTGCCAGAGCTTCAGCCCATCTGGGAAGGGGCCGCTGTCATTTCACACTCTCCAACCCCCTCCAGGAAGCGCCGAAATCCTGCCAGCCCCGCTCCCCCTGCGGCAGCCTTGTCCAGCCGGGGGGGCAAGAGGCTGAAGCCTAGCCATACTAGCTCTTCCAAAGGCAGAAACCAGAGAGAAAGAAAAATTCCTGGGCTTAGGTTTCAAAGGGTGGTGTTCACAAGTTGATCTCCCTTTACAATGGGGAAACAACTGTCTCTTCTCAGAGATGACCAGGCATTGGCCAGCAGAAAGAAACCCCATCAACCTCCAGCAGCTTTAATTTCTCTAGCAGTTTTTCTTTGTTTCTTATTTATCAGCCTATCACACACACAGCAGTGACAGCCCCAGGCGTCCCCTCTCTGTAACACCAGAGCAGCTACCGCCCCAGGGTTCCACTCTCTGTGACACCACAGCCGTCACAACACCAGCGTTCCACTCTCTGTGACACCACAGCAGTGACAGCACCAGTTTTCCACTCTCTGTGACACAACAGCAGTGACAACAACTGCTTTCTACTCTCTGTGACACCATGGCTGTGACTACACCAGTGTTCCACTGTCTGTGACACCACAGCAGTGGCAGCACTGGGCTTCCCTCTCTGTGACGCCACAGCTGTGACAGCACCAGTGTTCCACACTCTGTGACACAACGGTAGTGAAAACAACAGCATTCCGCTCTCTCTGACACCACAGCAGTGACACCATTGGGCTTCCCTCTCTGTGACACCACAGAATTGACAGCAACAGCGTTCCACTCTCTGTGACACCACGGCAGTCACAGCACTGGTTTCCCTCTCTGTGACACCACAGCCGTCACAGCCCAACTGCTCCCCTCTCTGTGACACCACAACAGTGACAGCACAGTCTTCTATTCTCTGTGACACCAGAGCTCTGACAACTCCAATTTCCTCTGCAATGTGATACTACAGCTGTGACAGTTCTAGTGTTCCACTCTCTGTGACACCCGAGCAGTGAAAGCCTCAGTGTTCCACTCTCTGTCACATGACAGCCATGACAGCCCCACTGTTCACCTCTTAGTGAAGCAATCTCTCTGACAGCTCCAATTTTCTCCTCACTCTGACACCTGTCATGGTTTGAAAGTATTAATTAAAAAATCACTGGAAAACTTATCCATTTCTTGCTTGAAGATGTGGAATATGAGAAGGCCAAAAGAAGTTTAAAATTTAAAAGGAATCGAGGAAGTTTATTAACCAAACTACAAGGATACAAAACCAGAATAAAACTTCCAGATACCCTTTTTCCCCAGCAGCCACGCATTGCTGTGTTTAATTGACAACACAGAGGTAAAAAAAACCATTGCTGTTTAAAACAGTCATAACTCTGCTATAGTCTTTTCATCAGTCCTTGTAGGGAAAAAGAAGTTCTCTTTTGTCAATCTATGGAGATTTTCACAAGAAAAAACATTTTCTCATGCCTTCCTATTGCTCTGATGCCAGCTGCTTAGAAAACTCTGCCATCAGTCCTTTCCTCCCATTTCACACCAGTCCCAGCTGTGTTTGTGGGCCATGATTCAAGGGGTGTCATTGAATCATGAAGGATAAGTTCTTCAAAGGCAAAAGTTCTCTTCATTGGATTCTGTGATCATCTCTGGAAACAGGAATCTTTTGCTTTGTCACTTAAGAGCCACAAATCTTCAGCATCTCTCACTTCTCCTTTTCTCTTCCAGCATCACATAGCATTACAACAACTTCACCATTAGCACAGCTTTAGCAATGAATTCCTTTTGCTCAGAACTATACTTTGAAATACTCCATTCCCCCCAAAATACTGTTTCAGCAATTCAAGGAGTTTCTTCAGAACATGATTGTCCCCCTCCATAGCTTGAATAAAAGAAAATTTCAGCTTCTTCGGGCATCTTCCTCTTCTCTTCCCATCTGAGGCTTAATTCCTTTCCGCGCTGCCTTGGGTGGTTGATGCTGCCTCTTTACCTGTTGATCCCTCTCTCTTCCCCTCTCTCTGGAAAAAGGATTCATCTGCAAGTCTCGTCTGGCTAGTGAAAGGCTTCAACTCTTGCCCAGGCACTGGGGATGGTCCCGGGGCCAGCGGCTGCAGCTCTT
Source organism: Cyanistes caeruleus (assembly GCF_971803275.1). NCBI lineage: Eukaryota > Metazoa > Chordata > Aves > Passeriformes > Paridae > Cyanistes > Cyanistes caeruleus. Next base: position 57,722 of record NW_028256007.1, on the reverse strand, counting down.
TGCCATGCAAGATTTTCCCTAGCTGCTCTGGAGGAGTGTGGCCACTGTGTCAGCAAGCCACAGCTCAAGAGCTTTCCCTCCCCTTCCTCGGCAGTTGCTGCTGAAAGCCAGCAGCGGCACAAACTGCTGCCGAGCCAGGAAGCAGCCTGACCCGCCAGCCCCACTCTACAAGGCTCAGTGAGCCCTGCCAGAGCTTCAGCCCATCTGGGAAGGGGCCGCTGTCATTTCACACTCTCCAACCCCCTCCAGGAAGCGCTGAAATCCTGCCAGCCCCGCTCCCCCTGTGGCAGCCTTGTCCAGCCGGGGGGGCAAGAGGCTGAAGCCTAGCCATACTAGCTCTTCCAAAGGCAGAAACCAGAGAGAAAGAAAAATTCCTGGGCTTAGGTTTCAAAGGGTGGTGTTCACAAGTTGATCTCCCTTTACAATGGGAAAACAACTGTCTGTTCTCAGAGATGACCAGGCATTGGCCAGCAGAAAGAAACCCCATCAACCTCCAGCAGCTTTAATTTCTCTAGCAGTTTTTCTTTGTTTCTTATTTATCAGCCTATCACACACACAGCAGTGACAGCCCCAGGCGTCCCCTCTCTGTAACACCAGAGCAGCTACCGCCCCAGGGTTCCACTCTCTGTGACACCACAGCCGTGACAACACCAGCGTTCCACTCTCTGTGACACCACAGCAGTGACAGCACCAGTTTTCCACTCTCTGTGACACAACAGCAGTGACAACAACTGCTTTCTACTCTCTGTGACACCATGGCTGTGACTACACCAGTGTTCCACTGTCTGTGACACCACAGCAGTGGCAGCACTGGGCTTCCCTCTCTGTGACGCCACAGCTGTGACAGCACCAGTGTTCCACACTCTGTGACACAACGGTAGTGAAAACAACAGCATTCCGCTCTCTCTGACACCACAGCAGTGACACCACTGGGCTTCCCTCTCTGTGACACCACAGAATTGACAGCAACAGCGTTCCACTCTCTGTGACACCACGGCAGTCACAGCACTGGTTTCCCTCTCTGTGACACCACAGCTGTCACAGCCCAACTGCTCCCCTCTCTGTGACACCACAACAGTGACAGCACAGTCTTCTATTCTCTGTGACACCAGAGCTCTGACAACTCCAATTTCCTCTGCAATGTGATACTACAGCTGTGACAGTTCTAGTGTTCCACTCTCTGTGACACCCGAGCAGTGAAAGCCTCAGTGTTCCACTCTCTGTCACATGACAGCCATGACAGCCCCACTGTTCACCTCTTAGTGAAGCAATCGCTCTGACAGCTCCAATTTTCTCCTCACTCTGACACCTGTCATGGTTTGAAAGTATTAATTAAAAAATCACTGCAATACTTATCCATTTCTTGCTTGAAGATGTGGAATATGAGAAGGCCAAAAGAAGTTTAAAATTTAAAAGGAATCGAGGAAGTTTATTAACCAAACTACAAGGATACAAAACCAGAATAAAACTTCCAGATACCCTTTTTCCCCAGCAGCCACGCATTGCTGTGTTTAATTGACAACACAGAGGTAAAAAAAACCATTGCTGTTTAAAACAGTCATAACTCTGCTCTAGTCTTTTCATCAGTCCTTGCAGGGAAAAAGAAGTTCTCTTTTGTCAATCTATGGAGATTTTCACAAGAAAAAACATTTTCTCATGCCTTCCTATTGCTCTGATGCCAGCTGCTTAGAAAACTCTGCCATCAGTCCTTTCCTCCCATTTCACACCAGTCCCAGCTGTGTTTGTGGGCCATGATTCAAGGGGTGTCATTGAATCATGAAGGATAAGTTCTTCAAAGGCAAAAGTTCTCTTCATTGGATTCTGTGATCATCTCTGGAAACAGGAATCTTTTGCTTTGTCACTTAAGAGCCACAAATCTTCAGCATCTCTCACTTCTCCTTTTCTCTTCCAGCATCACATAGCATTACAACAACTTCACCATTAGCACAGCTTTAGCAATGAATTCCTTTTGCTCAGAACTATACTTTGAAATACTCCATTCCCCCCAAAATACTGTTTCAGCAATTCAAGGAGTTTCTTCAGAACATGATTGTCCCCCTCCATAGCTTGAATAAAAGAAAATTTCAGCTTCTTCGGGCATCTTCCTCTTCTCTTCCCATCTGAGGCTTAATTCCTTTCCGCGCTGCCTTGGGTGGTTGATGCTGCCTCTTTACCTGTTGATCCCTCTCTCTTCCCCTCTCTCTGGAAAAAGGATTCATCTGCAAGTCTCGTCTGGCTAGTGAAAGGCTTCAACTCTTGCCCAGGCACTGGGGATGGTCCCGGGGCCAGCGGCTGCAGCTCTTTGCCATGCAAGATTTTCCCTAGCTGCTCTGGAGGAGTGTGGCCACTGTGTCAGCAAGCCACAGCTCAAGAGCTTTCCCTCCCCTTCCTCGGCAGTTGCTGCTGAAAGCCAGCAGCGGCACAAACTGCTGCCGAGCCAGGAAGCAGCCTGACCCGCCAGCCCCACTCTACAAGGCTCAGTGAGCCCTGCCAGAGCTTCAGCCCATCTGGGAAGGGGCCGCTGTCATTTCACACTCTCCAACCCCCTCCAGGAAGCGCCGAAATCCTGCCAGCCCCGCTCCCCCTGCGGCAGCCTTGTCCAGCCGGGGGGGCAAGAGGCTGAAGCCTAGCCATACTAGCTCTTCCAAAGGCAGAAACCAGAGAGAAAGAAAAATTCCTGGGCTTAGGTTTCAAAGGGTGGTGTTCACAAGTTGATCTCCCTTTACAATGGGAAAACAACTGTCTGTTCTCAGAGATGACCAGGCATTGGCCAGCAGAAAGAAACCCCATCAACCTCCAGCAGCTTTAATTTCTCTAGCAGTTTTTCTTTGTTTCTTATTTATCAGCCTATCACACACACAGCAGTGACAGCCCCAGGCGTCCCCTCTCTGTAACACCAGAGCAGCTACCGCCCCAGGGTTCCACTCTCTGTGACACCACAGCCGTCACAACACCAGCGTTCCACTCTCTGTGACACCACAGCAGTGACAGCACCAGTTTTCCACTCTCTGTGACACAACAGCAGTGACAACAACTGCTTTCTACTCTCTGTGACACCATGGCTGTGACTACACCAGTGTTCCACTGTCTGTGACACCACAGCAGTGGCAGCACTGGGCTTCCCTCTCTGTGACGCCACAGCTGTGACAGCACCAGTGTTCCACACTCTGTGACACAACGGTAGTGAAAACAACAGCATTCCGCTCTCTCTGACACCACAGCAGTGACACCATTGGGCTTCCCTCTCTGTGACACCACAGAATTGACAGCAACAGCGTTCCACTCTCTGTGACACCACGGCAGTCACAGCACTGGTTTCCCTCTCTGTGACACCACAGCCGTCACAGCCCAACTGCTCCCCTCTCTGTGACACCACAACAGTGACAGCACAGTCTTCTATTCTCTGTGACACCAGAGCTCTGACAACTCCAATTTCCTCTGCAATGTGATACTACAGCTGTGACAGTTCTAGTGTTCCACTCTCTGTGACACCCGAGCAGTGAAAGCCTCAGTGTTCCACTCTCTGTCACATGACAGCCATGACAGCCCCACTGTTCACCTCTTAGTGAAGCAATCTCTCTGACAGCTCCAATTTTCTCCTCACTCTGACACCTGTCATGGTTTGAAAGTATTAATTAAAAAATCACTGCAATACTTATCCATTTCTTGCTTGAAGATGTGGAATATGAGAAGGCCAAAAGAAGTTTAAAATTTAAAAGGAATCGAGGAAGTTTATTAACCAAACTACAAGGATACAAAACCAGAATAAAACTTCCAGATACCCTTTTTCCCCAGCAGCCACGCATTGCTGTGTTTAATTGACAACACAGAGGTAAAAAAAACCATTGCTGTTTAAAACAGTCATAACTCTGCTATAGTCTTTTCATCAGTCCTTGTAGGGAAAAAGAAGTTCTCTTTTGTCAATCTATGGAGATTTTCACAAGAAAAAACATTTTCTCATGCCTTCCTATTGCTCTGATGCCAGCTGCTTAGAAAACTCTGCCATCAGTCCTTTCCTCCCATTTGACACCAGTCCCAGCTGTGTTTGTGGGCCATGATTCAAGGGGTGTCATTGAATCATGAAGGATAAGTTCTTCAAAGGCAAAAGTTCTCTTCATTGGATTCTGTGATCATCTCTGGAAACAGGAATCTTTTGCTTTGTCACTTAAGAGCCACAAATCTTCAGCATCTCTCACTTCTCCTTTTCTCTTCCAGCATCACATAGCATTACAACAACTTCACCATTAGCACAGCTTTAGCAATGAATTCCTTTTGCTCAGAACTATACTTTGAAATACTCCATTCCCCCCAAAATACTGTTTCAGCAATTCAAGGAGTTTCTTCAGAACATGATTGTCCCCCTCCATAGCTTGAATAAAAGAAAATTTCAGCTTCTTCGGGCATCTTCCTCTTCTCTTCCCATCTGAGGCTTAATTCCTTTCCGCGCTGCCTTGGGTGGTTGATGCTGCCTCTTTACCTGTTGATCCCTCTCTCTTCCCCTCTCTCTGGAAAAAGGATTCATCTGCAAGTCTCGTCTGGCTAGTGAAAGGCTTCAACTCTTGCCCAGGCACTGGGGATGGTCCCGGGGCCAGCGGCTGCAGCTCTTTGCCATGCAACATTTTCCCTAGCTGCTCTGGAGGAGTGTGGCCACTGTGTCAGCAAGCCACAGCTCAAGAGCTTTCCCTCCCCTTCCTCGGCAGTTGCTGCTGAAAGCCAGCAGCGGCACAAACTGCTGCCGAGCCAGGAAGCAGCCTGACCCGCCAGCCCCACTCTACAAGGCTCAGTGAGCCCTGCCAGAGCTTCAGCCCATCTGGGAAGGGGCCGCTGTCATTTCACACTCTCCAACCCCCTCCAGGAAGCGCTGAAATCCTGCCAGCCCCGCTCCCCCTGTGGCAGCCTTGTCCAGCCGGGGGGGCAAGAGGCTGAAGCCTAGCCATACTAGCTCTTCCAAAGGCAGAAACCAGAGAGAAAGAAAAATTCCTGGGCTTAGGTTTCAAAGGGTGGTGTTCACAAGTTGATCTCCCTTTACAATGGGAAAACAACTGTCTGTTCTCAGAGATGACCAGGCATTGGCCAGCAGAAAGAAACCCCATCAACCTCCAGCAGCTTTAATTTCTCTAGCAGTTTTTCTTTGTTTCTTATTTATCAGCCTATCACACACACAGCAGTGACAGCCCCAGGCGTCCCCTCTCTGTAACACCAGAGCAGCTACCGCCCCAGGGTTCCACTCTCTGTGACACCACAGCCGTGACAACACCAGCGTTCCACTCTCTGTGACACCACAGCAGTGACAGCACCAGTTTTCCACTCTCTGTGACACAACAGCAGTGACAACAACTGCTTTCTACTCTCTGTGACACCATGGCTGTGACTACACCAGTGTTCCACTGTCTGTGACACCACAGCAGTGGCAGCACTGGGCTTCCCTCTCTGTGACGCCACAGCTGTGACAGCACCAGTGTTCCACACTCTGTGACACAACGGTAGTGAAAACAACAGCATTCCGCTCTCTCTGACACCACAGCAGTGACACCACTGGGCTTCCCTCTCTGTGACACCACAGAATTGACAGCAACAGCGTTCCACTCTCTGTGACACCACGGCAGTCACAGCACTGGTTTCCCTCTCTGTGACACCACAGCTGTCACAGCCCAACTGCTCCCCTCTCTGTGACACCACAACAGTGACAGCACAGTCTTCTATTCTCTGTGACACCAGAGCTCTGACAACTCCAATTTCCTCTGCAATGTGATACTACAGCTGTGACAGTTCTAGTGTTCCACTCTCTGTGACACCCGAGCAGTGAAAGCCTCAGTGTTCCACTCTCTGTCACATGACAGCCATGACAGCCCCACTGTTCACCTCTTAGTGAAGCAATCGCTCTGACAGCTCCAATTTTCTCCTCACTCTGACACCTGTCATGGTTTGAAAGTATTAATTAAAAAATCACTGCAATACTTATCCATTTCTTGCTTGAAGATGTGGAATATGAGAAGGCCAAAAGAAGTTTAAAATTTAAAAGGAATCGAGGAAGTTTATTAACCAAACTACAAGGATACAAAACCAGAATAAAACTTCCAGATACCCTTTTTCCCCAGCAGCCACGCATTGCTGTGTTTAATTGACAACACAGAGGTAAAAAAAACCATTGCTGTTTAAAACAGTCATAACTCTGCTCTAGTCTTTTCATCAGTCCTTGCAGGGAAAAAGAAGTTCTCTTTTGTCAATCTATGGAGATTTTCACAAGAAAAAACATTTTCTCATGCCTTCCTATTGCTCTGATGCCAGCTGCTTAGAAAACTCTGCCATCAGTCCTTTCCTCCCATTTCACACCAGTCCCAGCTGTGTTTGTGGGCCATGATTCAAGGGGTGTCATTGAATCATGAAGGATAAGTTCTTCAAAGGCAAAAGTTCTCTTCATTGGATTCTGTGATCATCTCTGGAAACAGGAATCTTTTGCTTTGTCACTTAAGAGCCACAAATCTTCAGCATCTCTCACTTCTCCTTTTCTCTTCCAGCATCACATAGCATTACAACAACTTCACCATTAGCACAGCTTTAGCAATGAATTCCTTTTGCTCAGAACTATACTTTGAAATACTCCATTCCCCCCAAAATACTGTTTCAGCAATTCAAGGAGTTTCTTCAGAACATGATTGTCCCCCTCCATAGCTTGAATAAAAGAAAATTTCAGCTTCTTCGGGCATCTTCCTCTTCTCTTCCCATCTGAGGCTTAATTCCTTTCCGCGCTGCCTTGGGTGGTTGATGCTGCCTCTTTACCTGTTGATCCCTCTCTCTTCCCCTCTCTCTGGAAAAAGGATTCATCTGCAAGTCTCGTCTGGCTAGTGAAAGGCTTCAACTCTTGCCCAGGCACTGGGGATGGTCCCGGGGCCAGCGGCTGCAGCTCTTTGCCATGCAACATTTTCCCTAGCTGCTCTGGAGGAGTGTGGCCACTGTGTCAGCAAGCCACAGCTCAAGAGCTTTCCCTCCCCTTCCTCGGCAGTTGCTGCTGAAAGCCAGCAGCGGCACAAACTGCTGCCGAGCCAGGAAGCAGCCTGACCCGCCAGCCCCACTCTACAAGGCTCAGTGAGCCCTGCCAGAGCTTCAGCCCATCTGGGAAGGGGCCGCTGTCATTTCACACTCTCCAACCCCCTCCAGGAAGCGCCGAAATCCTGCCAGCCCCGCTCCCCCTGCGGCAGCCTTGTCCAGCCGGGGGGGCAAGAGGCTGAAGCCTAGCCATACTAGCTCTTCCAAAGGCAGAAACCAGAGAGAAAGAAAAATTCCTGGGCTTAGGTTTCAAAGGGTGGTGTTCACAAGTTGATCTCCCTTTACAATGGGGAAACAACTGTCTGTTCTCAGAGATGACCAGGCATTGGCCAGCAGAAAGAAACCCCATCAACCTCCAGCAGCTTTAATTTCTCTAGCAGTTTTTCTTTGTTTCTTATTTATCAGCCTATCACACACACAGCAGTGACAGCCCCAGGCGTCCCCTCTCTGTAACACCAGAGCAGCTACCGCCCCAGGGTTCCACTCTCTGTGACACCACAGCCGTCACAACACCAGCGTTCCACTCTCTGTGACACCACAGCAGTGACAGCACCAGTTTTCCACTCTCTGTGACACAACAGCAGTGACAACAACTGCTTTCTACTCTCTGTGACACCATGGCTGTGACTACACCAGTGTTCCACTGTCTGTGACACCACAGCAGTGGCAGCACTGGGCTTCCCTCTCTGTGACGCCACAGCTGTGACAGCACCAGTGTTCCACACTCTGTGACACAACGGTAGTGAAAACAACAGCATTCCGCTCTCTCTGACACCACAGCAGTGACACCACTGGGCTTCCCTCTCTGTGACACCACAGAATTGACAGCAACAGCGTTCCACTCTCTGTGACACCACGGCAGTCACAGCACTGGTTTCCCTCTCTGTGACACCACAGCCGTCACAGCCCAACTGCTCCCCTCTCTGTGACACCACAACAGTGACAGCACAGTCTTCTATTCTCTGTGACACCAGAGCTCTGACAACTCCAATTTCCTCTGCAATGTGATACTACAGCTGTGACAGTTCTAGTGTTCCACTCTCTGTGACACCCGAGCAGTGAAAGCCTCAGTGTTCTACTCTCTGTCACATGACAGCCATGACAGCCCCACTGTTCACCTCTTAGTGAAGCAATCGCTCTGACAGCTCCAATTTTCTCTTCACTCTGACACCTGTCATGGTTTGAAAGTATTAATTAAAAAATCACTGCAATACTTATCCATTTCTTGCTTGAAGATGTGGAATATGAGAAGGCCAAAAGAAGTTTAAAATTTAAAAGGAATCGAGGAAGTTTATTAACCAAACTACAAGGATACAAAACCAGAATAAAACTTCCAGATACCCTTTTTCCCCAGCAGCCACGCATTGCTGTGTTTAATTGACAACACAGAGGTAAAAAAAACCATTGCTGTTTAAAACAGTCATAACTCTGCTATAGTCTTTTCATCAGTCCTTGTAGGGAAAAAGAAGTTCTCTTTTGTCAATCTATGGAGATTTTCACAAGAAAAAACATTTTCTCATGCCTTCCTATTGCTCTGATGCCAGCTGCTTAGAAAACTCTGCCATCAGTCCTTTCCTCCCATTTCACACCAGTCCCAGCTGTGTTTGTGGGCCATGATTCAAGGGGTGTCATTGAATCATGAAGGATAAGTTCTTCAAAGGCAAAAGTTCTCTTCATTGGATTCTGTGATCATCTCTGGAAACAGGAATCTTTTGCTTTGTCACTTAAGAGCCACAAATCTTCAGCATCTCTCACTTCTCCTTTTCTCTTCCAGCATCACATAGCATTACAACAACTTCACCATTAGCAAAGCTTTAGCAATGAATTCCTTTTGCTCAGAACTATACTTTGAAATACTCCATTCCCCCCAAAATACTGTTACAGGATTTCAAGGAGTTTCTTCAGAACATGATTGTCCCCCTCCATAGCTTGAATAAAAGAAAATTTCAGCTTCTTCGGGCATCTTCCTCTTCTCTTCCCATCTGAGGCTTAATTCCTTTCCGCGCTGCCTTGGGTGGTTGATGCTGCCTCTTTACCTGTTGATCCCTCTCTCTTCCCCTCTCTCTGGAAAAAGGATTCATCTGCAAGTCTCGTCTGGCTAGTGAAAGGCTTCAACTCTTGCCCAGGCACTGGGGATGGTCCCGGGGCCAGCGGCTGCAGCTCTTTGCCATGCAAGATTTTCCCTAGCTGCTCTGGAGGAGTGTGGCCACTGTGTCAGCAAGCCACAGCTCAAGAGCTTTCCCTCCCCTTCCTCGGCAGTTGCTGCTGAAAGCCAGCAGCGGCACAAACTGCTGCCGAGCCAGGAAGCAGCCTGACCCGCCAGCCCCACTCTACAAGGCTCAGTGAGCCCTGCCAGAGCTTCAGCCCATCTGGGAAGGGGCCGCTGTCATTTCACACTCTCCAACCCCCTCCAGGAAGCGCTGAAATCCTGCCAGCCCCGCTCCCCCTGCGGCAGCCTTGTCCAGCCGGGGGGGCAAGAGGCTGAAGCCTAGCCATACTAGCTCTTCCAAAGGCAGAAACCAGAGAGAAAGAAAAATTCCTGGGCTTAGGTTTCAAAGGGTGGTGTTCACAAGTTGATCTCCCTTTACAATGGGAAAACAACTGTCTGTTCTCAGAGATGACCAGGCATTGGCCAGCAGAAAGAAACCCCATCAACCTCCAGCAGCTTTAATTTCTCTAGCAGTTTTTCTTTGTTTCTTATTTATCAGCCTATCACACACACAGCAGTGACAGCCCCAGGCGTCCCCTCTCTGTAACACCAGAGCAGCTACCGCCCCAGGGTTCCACTCTCTGTGACACCACAGCCGTCACAACACCAGCGTTCCACTCTCTGTGACACCACAGCAGTGACAGCACCAGTTTTCCACTCTCTGTGACACAACAGCAGTGACAACAACTGCTTTCTACTCTCTGTGACACCATGGCTGTGACTACACCAGTGTTCCACTGTCTGTGACACCACAGCAGTGGCAGCACTGGGCTTCCCTCTCTGTGACGCCACAGCTGTGACAGCACCAGTGTTCCACACTCTGTGACACAACGGTAGTGAAAACAACAGCATTCCGCTCTCTCTGACACCACAGCAGTGACACCACTGGGCTTCCCTCTCTGTGACACCACAGAATTGACAGCAACAGCGTTCCACTCTCTGTGACACCACGGCAGTCACAGCACTGGTTTCCCTCTCTGTGACAACACAGCCGTCACAGCCCAACTGCTCCCCTCTCTGTGACACCACAACAGTGACAGCACAGTCTTCTATTCTCTGTGACACCAGAGCTCTGACAACTCCAATTTCCTCTGCAATGTGATACTACAGCTGTGACAGTTCTAGTGTTCCACTCTCTGTGACACCCGAGCAGTGAAAGCCTCAGTCTTCCACTCTCTGTCACATGACAGCCATGACAGCCCCACTGTTCACCTCTTAATGAAGCAATCGCTCTGACAGCTCCAATTTTCTCTTCACTCTGACACCTGTCATGGTTTGAAAGTATTAATTAAAAAATCACTGCAATACTTATCCATTTCTTGCTTGAAGATGTGGAATATGAGAAGGCCAAAAGAAGTTTAAAATTTAAAAGGAATCGAGGAAGTTTATTAACCAAACTACAAGGATACAAAACCAGAATAAAACTTCCAGATACCCTTTTTCCCCAGCAGCCACGCATTGCTGTGTTTAATTGACAACACAGAGGTAAAAAAAACCATTGCTGTTTAAAACAGTCATAACTCCGCTATAGTCTTTTCATCAGTCCTTGTAGGGAAAAAGAAGTTCTCTTTTGTCAATCTATGGAGATTTTCACAAGAAAAAACATTTTCTCATGCCTTCCTATTGCTCTGATGCCAGCTGCTTAGAAAACTCTGCCATCAGTCCTTTCCTCCCATTTGACACCAGTCCCAGCTGTGTTTGTGGGCCATGATTCAAGGGGTGTCATTGAATCATGAAGGATAAGTTCTTCAAAGGCAAAAGTTCTCTTCATTGGATTCTGTGATCATCTCTGGAAACAGGAATCTTTTGCTTTGTCACTTAAGAGCCACAAATCTTCAGCATCTCTCACTTCTCCTATTCTCTTCCAGCATCACATAGCATTACAACAACTTCACCATTAGCAAAGCTTTAGCAATGAATTCCTTTTGCTCAGAACTATACTTTGAAATACTCCATTCCCCCCAAAATACTGTTACAGGATTTCAAGGAGTTTCTTCAGAACATGATTGTCCCCCTCCATAGCTTGAATAAAAGAAAATTTCAGCTTCTTCGGGCATCTTCCTCTTCTCTTCCCATCTGAGGCTTAATTCCTTTCCGCGCTGCCTTGGGTGGTTGATGCTGCCTCTTTACCTGTTGATCCCTCTCTCTTCCCCTCTCTCTGGAAAAAGGATTCATCTGCAAGTCTCGTCTGGCTAGTGAAAGGCTTCAACTCTTGCCCAGGAACTGGGGATGGTCCCAGGGCCAGCGGCTGCAGCTCTTTGCCATGCAAGATTTTCCCTAGCTGCTCTGGAGGAGTGTGGCCACTGTGTCAGCAAGCCACAGCTCAAGAGCTTTCCCTCCCCTTCCTCGGCAGTTGCTGCTGAAAGCCAGCAGCGGCACAAACTGCTGCCGAGCCAGGAAGCAGCCTGACCCGCCAGCCCCACTCTACAAGGCTCAGTGAGCCCTGCCAGAGCTTCAGCCCATCTGGGAAGGGGCCGCTGTCATTTCACACTCTCCAACCCCCTCCAGGAAGCGTCGAAATCCTGCCAGCCCCGCTCCCCCTGCGGCAGCCTTGTCCAGCCGGGGGGGCAAGAGGCTGAAGCCTAGCCATACTAGCTCTTCCAAAGGCAGAAACCAGAGAGAAAGAAAAATTCCTGGGCTTAGGTTTCAAAGGGTGGTGTTCACAAGTTGATCTCCCTTTACAATGGGAAAACAACTGTCTGTTCTCAGAGATGACCAGGCATTGGCCAGCAGAAAGAAACCCCATCAACCTCCAGCAGCTTTAATTTCTCTAGCAGTTTTTCTTTGTTTCTTATTTATCAGCCTATCACACACACAGCAGTGACAGCCCCAGGCGTCCCCTCTCTGTAACACCAGAGCAGCTACCGCCCCAGGGTTCCACTCTCTGTGACACCACAGCCGTCACAACACCAGCGTTCCACTCTCTGTGACACCACAGCAGTGACAGCACCAGTTTTCCACTCTCTGTGACACAACAGCAGTGACAACAACTGCTTTCTACTCTCTGTGACACCATGGCTGTGACTACACCAGTGTTCCACTGTCTGTGACACGACAGCAGTGGCAGCACTGGGCTTCCCTCTCTGTGACGCCACAGCTGTGACAGCACCAGTGTTCCACACTCTGTGACACAACGGTAGTGAAAACAACAGCATTCCGCTCTCTCTGACACCAGAGCAGTGACACCACTGGGCTTCCCTCTCTGTGACACCACAGAATTGACAGCAACAGCGTTCCACTCTCTGTGACACCACGGCAGTCACAGCACTGGTTTCCCTCTCTGTGACACCACAGCCGTCACAGCCCAACTGCTCCCCTCTCTGTGACACCACAACAGTGACAGCACAGTCTTCTATTCTCTGTGACACCAGAGCTCTGACAACTCCAATTTCCTCTGCAATGTGATACTACAGCTGTGACAGTTCTAGTGTTCCACTCTCTGTGACACCCGAGCAGTGAAAGCCTCAGTGTTCCACTCTCTGTCACATGACAGCCATGACAGCCCCACTGTTCACCTCTTAGTGAAGCAATCTCTCTGACAGCTCCAATTTCCTCCTCACTCTGACACCTGTCATGGTTTGAAAGTATTAATTAAAAAATCACTGCAATACTTATCCATTTCTTGCTTGAAGATGTGGAATATGAGAAGGCCAAAAGAAGTTTAAAATTTAAAAGGAATCGAGGAAGTTTATTAACCAAACTACAAGGATACAAAACCAGAATAAAACTTCCAGATACCCTTTTTCCCCAGCAGCCACGCATTGCTGTGTTTAATTGACAACACAGAGGTAAAAAAAACCATTGCTGTTTAAAACAGTCATAACTCTGCTATAGTCTTTTCATCAGTCCTTGTAGGGAAAAAGAAGTTCTCTTTTGTCAATCTATGGAGATTTTCACAAGAAAAAACATTTTCTCATGCCTTCCTATTGCTCTGATGCCAGCTGCTTAGAAAACTCTGCCATCAGTCCTTTCCTCCCATTTGACACCAGTCCCAGCTGTGTTTGTGGGCCATGATTCAAGGGGTGTCATTGAATCATGAAGGATAAGTTCTTCAAAGGCAAAAGTTCTCTTCATTGGATTCTGTGATCATCTCTGGAAACAGGAATCTTTTGCTTTGTCACTTAAGAGCCACAAATCTTCAGCATCTCTCACTTCTCCTTTTCTCTTCCAGCATCACATAGCATTACAACAACTTCACCATTAGCAAAGCTTTAGCAATGAATTCCTTTTGCTCAGAACTATACTTTGAAATACTCCATTCCCCCCAAAATACTGTTACAGGATTTCAAGGAGTTTCTTCAGAACATGATTGTCCCCCTCCATAGCTTGAATAAAAGAAAATTTCAGCTTCTTCGGGCATCTTCCTCTTCTCTTCCCATCTGAGGCTTAATTCCTTTCCGCGCTGCCTTGGGTGGTTGATGCTGCCTCTTTACCTGTTGATCCCTCTCTCTTCCCCTCTCTCTGGAAAAAGGATTCATCTGCAAGTCTCGTCTGGCTAGTGAAAGGCTTCAACTCTTGCCCAGGCACTGGGGATGGTCCCGGGGCCAGCGGCTGCAGCTCTTTGCCATGCAAGATTTTCCCTAGCTGCTCTGGAGGAGTGTGGCCACTGTGTCAGCAAGCCACAGCTCAAGAGCTTTCCCTCCCCTTCCTCGGCAGTTGCTGCTGAAAGCCAGCAGCGGCACAAACTGCTGCCGAGCCAGGAAGCAGCCTGACCCGCCAGCCCCACTCTACAAGGCTCAGTGAGCCCTGCCAGAGCTTCAGACCATCTGGGAAAGGGCCGCTGTCATTTCACACTCTCCAACCCCCTCCAGGAAGCGCTGAAATCCTGCCAGCCCCGCTCCCCCTGTGGCAGCCTTGTCCAGCCGGGGGGGCAAGAGGCTGAAGCCTAGCCATACTAGCTCTTCCAAAGGCAGAAACCAGAGAGAAAGAAAAATTCCTGGGCTTAGGTTTCAAAGGGTGGTGTTCACAAGTTGATCTCCCTTTACAATGGGAAAACAACTGTCTGTTCTCAGAGATGACCGAGCATTGGCCAGCAGAAAGAAACCCCATCAACCTCCAGCAGCTTTAATTTCTCTAGCAGTTTTTCTTTGTTTCTTATTTATCAGCCTATCACACACACAGCAGTGACAGCCCCAGGCGTCCCCTCTCTGTAACACCAGAGCAGCTACCGCCCCAGGGTTCCACTCTCTGTGACACCACAGCCGTGACAACACCAGCGTTCCACTCTCTGTGACACCACAGCAGTGACAGCACCAGTTTTCCACTCTCTGTGACACAACAGCAGTGACAACAACTGCTTTCTACTCTCTGTGACACCATGGCTGTGACTACACCAGTGTTCCACTGTCTGTGACACCACAGCAGTGGCAGCACTTGGCTTCCCTCTCTGTGACGCCACAGCTGTGACAGCACCAGTGTTCCACACTCTGTGACACAACGGTAGTGAAAACAACAGCATTCCGCTCTCTCTGACACCACAGCAGTGACACCACTGGGCTTCCCACTCTGTGACACCACAGAATTGACAGCAACAGCGTTCCACTCTCTGTGACACCACGGCAGTCACAGCACTGGTTTCCCTCTCTGTGACACCACAGCCGTCACAGCCCAACTGCTCCCCTCTCTGTGACACCACAACAGTGACAGCACAGTCTTCTATTCTCTGTGACACCAGAGCTCTGACAACTCCAATTTCCTCTGCAATGTGATACTACAGCTGTGACAGTTCTAGTGTTCCACTCTCTGTGACACCCGAGCAGTGAAAGCCTCAGTGTTCCACTCTCTGTCACATGACAGCCATGACAGCCCCACTGTTCACCTCTTAGTGAAGCAATCTCTCTGACAGCTCCAATTTCCTCCTCACTCTGACACCTGTCATGGTTTGAAAGTATTAATTAAAAAATCACTGCAATACTTATCCATTTCTTGCTTGAAGATGTGGAATATGAGAAGGCCAAAAGAAGTTTAAAATTTAAAAGGAATCGAGGAAGTTTATTAACCAAACTACAAGGATACAAAACCAGAATAAAACTTCCAGATACCCTTTTTCCCCAGCAGCCACGCATTGCTGTGTTTAATTGACAACACAGAGGTAAAAAAAAACATTGCTGTTTAAAACAGTCATATCTCTGCTATAGTCTTTTCATCAGTCCTTGTAGGGAAAAAGAAGTTCTCTTTTGTCAATCTATGGAGATTTTCACAAGAAAAAACATTTTCTCATGCCTTCCTATTGCTCTGATGCCAGCTGCTTAGAAAACTCTGCCATCAGTCCTTTCCTCCCATTTGACACCAGTCCCAGCTGTGTTTGTGGGCCATGATTCAAGGGGTGTCATTGAATCATGAAGGATAAGTTCTTCAAAGGCAAAAGTTCTCTTCATTGGATTCTGTGATCATCTCTGGAAACAGGAATCTTTTGCTTTGTCACTTAAGAGCCACAAATCTTCAGCATCTCTCACTTCTCCTTTTCTCTTCCAGCATCACATAGCATTACAACAACTTCACCATTAGCACAGCTTTAGCAATGAATTCCTTTTGCTCAGAACTATACTTTGAAATACTCCATTCCCCCCAAAATACTGTTTCAGGAATTCAAGGAGTTTCTTCAGAACATGATTGTCCCCCTCCATAGCTTGAATAAAAGAAAATTTCAGCTTCTTCGGGCATCTTCCTCTTCTCTTCCCATCTGAGGCTTAATTCCTTTCCGCGCTGCCTTGGGTGGTTGATGCTGCCTCTTTACCTGTTGATCCCTCTCTCTTCCCCTCTCTCTGGAAAAAGGATTCATCTGCAAGTCTCGTCTGGCTAGTGAAAGGCTTCAACTCTTGCCCAGGCACTGGGGATGGTCCCGGGGCCAGCGTCTGCAGCTCTTTGCCATGCAAGATTTTCCCTAGCTGCTCTGGAGGAGTGTGGCCACTGTGTCAGCAAGCCACAGCTCAAGAGCTTTCCCTCCCCTTCCTCGGCAGTTGCTGCTGAAAGCCAGCAGCGGCACAAACTGCTGCCGAGCCAGGAAGCAGCCTGACCCGCCAGCCCCACTCTACAAGGCTCAGTGAGCCCTGCCAGAGCTTCAGCCCATCTGGGAAGGGGCCGCTGTCATTTCACACTCTCCAACCCCCTCCAGGAAGCGCTGAAATCCTGCCAGCCCCGCTCCCCCTGTGGCAGCCTTGTCCAGCCGGGGGGGCAAGAGGCTGAAGCCTAGCCATACTAGCTCTTCCAAAGGCAGAAACCAGAGAGAAAGAAAAATTCCTGGGCTTAGGTTTCAAAGGGTGGTGTTCACAAGTTGATCTCCCTTTACAATGGGAAAACAACTGTCTGTTCTCAGAGATGACCAGGCATTGGCCAGCAGAAAGAAACCCCATCAACCTCCAGCAGCTTTAATTTCTCTAGCAGTTTTTCTTTGTTTCTTATTTATCAGCCTATCACACACACAGCAGTGACAGCCCCAGGCGTCCCCTCTCTGTAACACCAGAGCAGCTACCGCCCCAGGGTTCCACTCTCTGTGACACCACAGCCGTCACAACACCAGCGTTCCACTCTCTGTGACACCACAGCAGTGACAGCACCAGTTTTCCACTCTCTGTGACACAACAGCAGTGACAACAACTGCTTTCTACTCTCTGTGACACCATGGCTGTGACTACACCAGTGTTCCACTGTCTGTGACACCACAGCAGTGGCAGCACTGGGCTTCCCTCTCTGTGACGCCACAGCTGTGACAGCACCAGTGTTCCACACTCTGTGACACAACGGTAGTGAAAACAACAGCATTCCGCTCTCTCTGACACCACAGCAGTGACACCACTGGGCTTCCCTCTCTGTGACACCACAGAATTGACAGCAACAGCGTTCCACTCTCTGTGACACCACGGCAGTCACAGCACTGGTTTCCCTCTCTGTGACACCACAGCCGTCACAGCCCAACTGCTCCCCTCTCTGTGACACCACAACAGTGACAGCACAGTCTTCTATTCTCTGTGACACCAGAGCTCTGACAACTCCAATTTCCTCTGCAATGTGATACTACAGCTGTGACAGTTCTAGTGTTCCACTCTCTGTGACACCCGAGCAGTGAAAGCCTCAGTGTTCCACTCTCTGTCACATGACAGCCATGACAGCCCCACTGTTCACCTCTTAGTGAAGCAATCGCTCTGACACCTCCAATTTTCTCTTCACTCTGACACCTGTCATGGTTTGAAAGTATTAATTAAAAAATCACTGCAATACTTATCCATTTCTTGCTTGAAGATGTGGAATATGAGAAGGCCAAAAGAAGTTTAAAATTTAAAAGGAATCGAGGAAGTTTATTAACCAAACTACAAGGATACAAAACCAGAATAAAACTTCCAGATACCCTTTTTCCCCAGCACCCACGCATTGCTGTGTTTAATTGACAACACAGAGGTAAAAAAAAACATTGCTGTTTAAAACAGTCATAACTCTGCTATAGTCTTTTCATCAGTCCTTGTAGGGAAAAAGAAGTTCTCTTTTGTCAATCTATGGAGATTTTCACAAGAAAAAACATTTTCTCATGCCTTCCTATTGCTCTGATGCCAGCTGCTTAGAAAACTCTGCCATCAGTCCTTTCCTCCCATTTCACACCAGTCCCAGCTGTGTTTGTGGGCCATGATTCAAGGGGTGTCATTGAATCATGAAGGAGAAGTTCTTCAAAGGCAAAAGTTCTCTTCATTGGATTCTGTGATCATCTCTGGAAACAGGAATCTTTTGCTTTGTCACTTAAGAGCCACAAATCTTCAGCATCTCTCACTTCTCCTTTTCTCTTCCAGCATCACATAGCATTACAACAACTTCACCATTAGCAAAGCTTTAGCAATGAATTCCTTTTGCTCAGAACTATACTTTGAAATACTCCATTCCCCCCAAAATACTGTTACAGGATTTCAAGGAGTTCCTTCAGAACATGATTGTCCTCCTCCATAGCTTGAATAAAAGAAAATTTCAGCTTCTTCGGGCATCTTCCTCTTCTCTTCCCATCTGAGGCTTAATTCCTTTCCGCGCTGCCTTGGGTGGTTGATGCTGCCTCTTTACCTGTTGATCCCTCTCTCTTCCCCTCTCTCTGGAAAAAGGATTCATCTGCAAGTCTCGTCTGGCTAGTGAAAGGCTTCAACTCTTGCCCAGGCACTGGGGATGGTCCCGGGGCCAGCGGCTGCAGCTCTTTGCCATGCAAGATTTTCCCTAGCTGCTCTGGAGGAGTGTGGCCACTGTGTCAGCAAGCCACAGCTCAAGAGCTTTCCCTCCCCTTCCTCGGCAGTTGCTGCTGAAAGCCAGCAGCGGCACAAACTGCTGCCGAGCCAGGAAGCAGCCTGACCCGCCAGCCCCACTCTACAAGGCTCAGTGAGCCCTGCCAGAGCTTCAGCCCATCTGGGAAGGGGCCGCTGTCATTTCACACTCTCCAACCCCCTCCAGGAAGCGCCGAAATCCTGCCAGCCCCGCTCCCCCTGCGGCAGCCTTGTCCAGCCGGGGGGGCAAGAGGCTGAAGCCTAGCCATACTAGCTCTTCCAAAGGCAGAAACCAGAGAGAAAGAAAAATTCCTGGGCTTAGGTTTCAAAGGGTGGTGTTCACAAGTTGATCTCCCTTTACAATGGGAAAACAACTGTCTGTTCTCAGAGATGACCAGGCATTGGCCAGCAGAAAGAAACCCCATCAACCTCCAGCAGCTTTAATTTCTCTAGCAGTTTTTCTTTGTTTCTTATTTATCAGCCTATCACACACACAGCAGTGACAGCCCCAGGCGTCCCCTCTCTGTAACACCAGAGCAGCTACCGCCCCAGGGTTCCACTCTCTGTGACACCACAGCCGTCACAACACCAGCGTTCCACTCTCTGTGACACCACAGCAGTGACAGCACCAGTTTTCCACTCTCTGTGACACAACAGCAGTGACAACAACTGCTTTCTACTCTCTGTGACACCATGGCTGTGACTACACCAGTGTTCCACTGTCTGTGACACCACAGCAGTGGCAGCACTGGGCTTCCCTCTCTGTGACGCCACAGCTGTGACAGCACCAGTGTTCCACACTCTGTGACACAACGGTAGTGAAAACAACAGCATTCCGCTCTCTCTGACACCACAGCAGTGACACCATTGGGCTTCCCTCTCTGTGATACCACAGAATTGATAGCAACAGCGTTCCACTCTCTGTGACACCACGGCAGTCACAGCACTGGTTTCCCTCTCTGTGACACCACAGCTGTCACAGCCCAACTGCTCCCCTCTCTGTGACACCACAACAGTGACAGCACAGTCTTCTATTCTCTGTGACACCAGAGCTCTGACAACTCCAATTTCCTCTGCAATGTGATACTACAGCTGTGACAGTTCTAGTGTTCCACTCTCTGTGACACCCGAGCAGTGAAAGCCTCAGTGTTCCACTCTCTGTCACATGACAGCCATGACAGCCCCACTGTTCACCTCTTAGTGAAGCAATCGCTCTGACAGCTCTAATTTTCTCCTCACTCTGACACCTGTCATGGTTTGAAAGTATTAATTAAAAAATCACTGGAAAACTTATTCATTTCTTGCTTGAAGATGTGGAATATGAGAAGGCCAAAAGAAGTTTAAAATTTAAAAGGAATCGAGGAAGTTTATTAACCAAACTACAAGGATACAAAACCAGAATAAAACTTCCAGATACCCTTTTTCCCCAGCAGCCACGCATTGCTGTGTTTAATTGACAACACAGAGGTAAAAAAAACCATTGCTGTTTAAAACAGTCATAACTCTGCTATAGTCTTTTCATCAGTCCTTGTAGGGAAAAAGAAGTTCTCTTTTGTCAATCTATGGAGATTTTCACAAGAAAAAACATTTTCTCATGCCTTCCTATTGCTCTGATGCCAGCTGCTTAGAAAACTCTGCCATCAGTCCTTTCCTCCCATTTCACACCAGTCCCAGCTGTGTTTGTGGGCCATGATTCAAGGGGTGTCATTGAATCATGAAGGATAAGTTCTTCAAAGGCAAAAGTTCTCTTCATTGGATTCTGTGATCATCTCTGGAAACAGGAATCTTTTGCTTTGTCACTTAAGAGCCACAAATCTTCAGCATCTCTCACTTCTCCTTTTCTCTTCCAGCATCACATAGCATTACAACAACTTCACCATTAGCAAAGCTTTAGCAATGAATTCCTTTTGCTCAGAACTATACTTTGAAATACTCCATTCCCCCCAAAATACTGTTACAGGATTTCAAGGAGTTTCTTCAGAACATGATTGTCCCCCTCCATAGCTTGAATAAAAGAAAATTTCAGCTTCTTCGGGCATCTTCCTCTTCTCTTCCCATCTGAGGCTTAATTCCTTTCCGCGCTGCCTTGGGTGGTTGATGCTGCCTCTTTACCTGTTGATCCCTCTCTCTTCCCCTCTCTCTGGAAAAAGGATTCATCTGCAAGTCTCGTCTGGCTAGTGAAAGGCTTCAACTCTTGCCCAGGCACTGGGGATGGTCCCGGGGCCAGCGGCTGCAGCTCTTTGCCATGCAAGATTTTCCCTAGCTGCTCTGGAGGAGTGTGGCCACTGTGTCAGCAAGCCACAGCTCAAGAGCTTTCCCTCCCCTTCCTCGGCAGTTGCTGCTGAAAGCCAGCAGCGGCACAAACTGCTGCCGAGCCAGGAAGCAGCCTGACCCGCCAGCCCCACTCTACAAGGCTCAGTGAGCCCTGCCAGAGCTTCAGACCATCTGGGAAAGGGCCGCTGTCATTTCACACTCTCCAACCCCCTCCAGGAAGCGCTGAAATCCTGCCAGCCCCGCTCCCCCTGTGGCAGCCTTGTCCAGCCGGGGGGGCAAGAGGCTGAAGCCTAGCCATACTAGCTCTTCCAAAGGCAGAAACCAGAGAGAAAGAAAAATTCCTGGGCTTAGGTTTCAAAGGGTGGTGTTCACAAGTTGATCTCCCTTTACAATGGGAAAACAACTGTCTGTTCTCAGAGATGACCGAGCATTGGCCAGCAGAAAGAAACCCCATCAACCTCCAGCAGCTTTAATTTCTCTAGCAGTTTTTCTTTGTTTCTTATTTATCAGCCTATCACACACACAGCAGTGACAGCCCCAGGCGTCCCCTCTCTGTAACACCAGAGCAGCTACCGCCCCAGGGTTCCACTCTCTGTGACACCACAGCCGTCACAACACCAGCGTTCCACTCTCTGTGACACCACAGCAGTGACAGCACCAGTTTTCCACTCTCTGTGACACAACAGCAGTGACAACAACTGCTTTCTACTCTCTGTGACACCATGGCTGTGACTACACCAGTGTTCCACTGTCTGTGACACCACAGCAGTGGCAGCACTTGGCTTCCCTCTCTGTGACGCCACAGCTGTGACAGCACCAGTGTTCCACACTCTGTGACACAACGGTAGTGAAAACAACAGCATTCCGCTCTCTCTGACACCACAGCAGTGACACCACTGGGCTTCCCACTCTGTGACACCACAGAATTGACAGCAACAGCGTTCCACTCTCTGTGACACCACGGCAGTCACAGCACTGGTTTCCCTCTCTGTGACACCACAGCCGTCACAGCCCAACTGCTCCCCTCTCTGTGACACCACAACAGTGACAGCACAGTCTTCTATTCTCTGTGACACCAGAGCTCTGACAACTCCAATTTCCTCTGCAATGTGATACTACAGCTGTGACAGTTCTAGTGTTCCACTCTCTGTGACACCCGAGCAGTGAAAGCCTCAGTGTTCCACTCTCTGTCACATGACAGCCATGACAGCCCCACTGTTCACCTCTTAGTGAAGCAATCTCTCTGACAGCTCCAATTTCCTCCTCACTCTGACACCTGTCATGGTTTGAAAGTATTAATTAAAAAATCACTGCAATACTTATCCATTTCTTGCTTGAAGATGTGGAATATGAGAAGGCCAAAAGAAGTTTAAAATTTAAAAGGAATCGAGGAAGTTTATTAACCAAACTACAAGGATACAAAACCAGAATAAAACTTCCAGATACCCTTTTTCCCCAGCAGCCACGCATTGCTGTGTTTAATTGACAACACAGAGGTAAAAAAAAACATTGCTGTTTAAAACAGTCATATCTCTGCTATAGTCTTTTCATCAGTCCTTGTAGGGAAAAAGAAGTTCTCTTTTGTCAATCTATGGAGATTTTCACAAGAAAAAACATTTTCTCATGCCTTCCTATTGCTCTGATGCCAGCTGCTTAGAAAACTCTGCCATCAGTCCTTTCCTCCCATTTCACACCAGTCCCAGCTGTGTTTGTGGGCCATGATTCAAGGGGTGTCATTGAATCATGAAGGATAAGTTCTTCAAAGGCAAAAGTTCTCTTCATTGGATTCTGTGATCATCTCTGGAAACAGGAATCTTTTGCTTTGTCACTTAAGAGCCACAAATCTTCAGCATCTCTCACTTCTCCTTTTCTCTTCCAGCATCAC
This sequence comes from Cyanistes caeruleus, assembly GCF_971803275.1. Classification (NCBI taxonomy): domain Eukaryota; kingdom Metazoa; phylum Chordata; class Aves; order Passeriformes; family Paridae; genus Cyanistes; species Cyanistes caeruleus. The sequence goes on along the minus strand of NW_028256007.1, from coordinate 35,077 downwards.
ATAGCATTACAACAACTTCACCATTAGCACAGCTTTAGCAATGAATTCCTTTTGCTCAGAACTATACTTTGAAATACTCCATTCCCCCCAAAATACTGTTTCAGCAATTCAAGGAGTTTCTTCAGAACATGATTGTCCCCCTCCATAGCTTGAATAAAAGAAAATTTCAGCTTCTTCGGGCATCTTCCTCTTCTCTTCCCATCTGAGGCTTAATTCCTTTCCGCGCTGCCTTGGGTGGTTGATGCTGCCTCTTTACCTGTTGATCCCTCTCTCTTCCCCTCTCTCTGGAAAAAGGATTCATCTGCAAGTCTCGTCTGGCTAGTGAAAGGCTTCAACTCTTGCCCAGGCACTGGGGATGGTCCCGGGGCCAGCGGCTGCAGCTCTTTGCCATGCAAGATTTTCCCTAGCTGCTCTGGAGGAGTGTGGCCACTGTGTCAGCAAGCCACAGCTCAAGAGCTTTCCCTCCCCTTCCTCGGCAGTTGCTGCTGAAAGCCAGCAGCGGCACAAACTGCTGCCGAGCCAGGAAGCAGCCTGACCCGCCAGCCCCACTCTACAAGGCTCAGTGAGCCCTGCCAGAGCTTCAGCCCATCTGGGAAGGGGCCGCTGTCATTTCACACTCTCCAACCCCCTCCAGGAAGCGCTGAAATCCTGCCAGCCCCGCTCCCCCTGTGGCAGCCTTGTCCAGCCGGGGGGGCAAGAGGCTGAAGCCTAGCCATACTAGCTCTTCCAAAGGCAGAAACCAGAGAGAAAGAAAAATTCCTGGGCTTAGGTTTCAAAGGGTGGTGTTCACAAGTTGATCTCCCTTTACAATGGGAAAACAACTGTCTGTTCTCAGAGATGACCAGGCATTGGCCAGCAGAAAGAAACCCCATCAACCTCCAGCAGCTTTAATTTCTCTAGCAGTTTTTCTTTGTTTCTTATTTATCAGCCTATCACACACACAGCAGTGACAGCCCCAGGCGTCCCCTCTCTGTAACACCAGAGCAGCTACCGCCCCAGGGTTCCACTCTCTGTGACACCACAGCCGTCACAACACCAGCGTTCCACTCTCTGTGACACCACAGCAGTGACAGCACCAGTTTTCCACTCTCTGTGACACAACAGCAGTGACAACAACTGCTTTCTACTCTCTGTGACACCATGGCTGTGACTACACCAGTGTTCCACTGTCTGTGACACCACAGCAGTGGCAGCACTGGGCTTCCCTCTCTGTGACGCCACAGCTGTGACAGCACCAGTGTTCCACACTCTGTGACACAACGGTAGTGAAAACAACAGCATTCCGCTCTCTCTGACACCACAGCAGTGACACCACTGGGCTTCCCTCTCTGTGACACCACAGAATTGACAGCAACAGCGTTCCACTCTCTGTGACACCACGGCAGTCACAGCACTGGTTTCCCTCTCTGTGACACCACAGCCGTCACAGCCCAACTGCTCCCCTCTCTGTGACACCACAACAGTGACAGCACAGTCTTCTATTCTCTGTGACACCAGAGCTCTGACAACTCCAATTTCCTCTGCAATGTGATACTACAGCTGTGACAGTTCTAGTGTTCCACTCTCTGTGACACCCGAGCAGTGAAAGCCTCAGTGTTCCACTCTCTGTCACATGACAGCCATGACAGCCCCACTGTTCACCTCTTAGTGAAGCAATCGCTCTGACACCTCCAATTTTCTCTTCACTCTGACACCTGTCATGGTTTGAAAGTATTAATTAAAAAATCACTGCAATACTTATCCATTTCTTGCTTGAAGATGTGGAATATGAGAAGGCCAAAAGAAGTTTAAAATTTAAAAGGAATCGAGGAAGTTTATTAACCAAACTACAAGGATACAAAACCAGAATAAAACTTCCAGATACCCTTTTTCCCCAGCACCCACGCATTGCTGTGTTTAATTGACAACACAGAGGTAAAAAAAAACATTGCTGTTTAAAACAGTCATAACTCTGCTATAGTCTTTTCATCAGTCCTTGTAGGGAAAAAGAAGTTCTCTTTTGTCAATCTATGGAGATTTTCACAAGAAAAAACATTTTCTCATGCCTTCCTATTGCTCTGATGCCAGCTGCTTAGAAAACTCTGCCATCAGTCCTTTCCTCCCATTTCACACCAGTCCCAGCTGTGTTTGTGGGCCATGATTCAAGGGGTGTCATTGAATCATGAAGGATAAGTTCTTCAAAGGCAAAAGTTCTCTTCATTGGATTCTGGGATCATCTCTGGAAACAGGAATCTTTTGCTTTGTCACTTAAGAGCCACAAATCTTCAGCATCTCTCACTTCTCCTTTTCTCTTCCAGCATCACATAGCATTACAACAACTTCACCATTAGCAAAGCTTTAGCAATGAATTCCTTTTGCTCAGAACTATACTTTGAAATACTCCATTCCCCCCAAAATACTGTTACAGGAATTCAAGGAGTTTCTTCAGAACATGATTGTCCCCCTCCATAGCTTGAATAAAAGAAAATTTCAGCTTCTTCGGGCATCTTCCTCTTCTCTTCCCATCTGAGGCTTAATTCCTTTCCGCGCTGCCTTGGGTGGTTGATGCTGCCTCTTTACCTGTTGATCCCTCTCTCTTCCCCTCTCTCTGGAAAAAGGATTCATCTGCAAGTCTCGTCTGGCTAGTGAAAGGCTTCAACTCTTGCCCAGGCACTGGGGATGGTCCCGGGGCCAGCGGCTGCAGCTCTTTGCCATGCAAGATTTTCCCTAGCTGCTCTGGAGGAGTGTGGCCACTGTGTCAGCAAGCCACAGCTCAAGAGCTTTCCCTCCCCTTCCTCGGCAGTTGCTGCTGAAAGCCAGCAGCGGCACAAACTGCTGCCGAGCCAGGAAGCAGCCTGACCCGCCAGCCCCACTCTACAAGGCTCAGTGAGCCCTGCCAGAGCTTCAGCCCATCTGGGAAGGGGCCGCTGTCATTTCACACTCTCCAACCCCCTCCAGGAAGCGCTGAAATCCTGCCAGCCCCGCTCCCCCTGTGGCAGCCTTGTCCAGCCGGGGGGGCAAGAGGCTGAAGCCTAGCCATACTAGCTCTTCCAAAGGCAGAAACCAGAGAGAAAGAAAAATTCCTGGGCTTAGGTTTCAAAGGGTGGTGTTCACAAGTTGATCTCCATTTACAATGGGAAAACAACTGTCTGTTCTCAGAGATGACCGAGCATTGGCCAGCAGAAAGAAACCCCATCAACCTCCAGCAGCTTTAATTTCTCTAGCAGTTTTTCTTTGTTTCTTATTTATCAGCCTATCACACACACAGCAGTGACAGCCCCAGGCGTCCCCTCTCTGTAACACCAGAGCAGCTACCGCCCCAGGGTTCCACTCTCTGTGACACCACAGCCGTGACAACACCAGCGTTCCACTCTCTGTGACACCACAGCAGTGACAGCACCAGTTTTCCACTCTCTGTGACACAACAGCAGTGACAACAACTGCTTTCTACTCTCTGTGACACCATGGCTGTGACTACACCAGTGTTCCACTGTCTGTGACACCACAGCAGTGGCAGCACTTGGCTTCCCTCTCTGTGACGCCACAGCTGTGACAGCACCAGTGTTCCACACTCTGTGACACAACGGTAGTGAAAACAACAGCATTCCGCTCTCTCTGACACCACAGCAGTGACACCACTGGGCTTCCCACTCTGTGACACCACAGAATTGACAGCAACAGCGTTCCACTCTCTGTGACACCACGGCAGTCACAGCACTGGTTTCCCTCTCTGTGACACCACAGCCGTCACAGCCCAACTGCTCCCCTCTCTGTGACACCACAACAGTGACAGCACAGTCTTCTATTCTCTGTGACACCAGAGCTCTGACAACTCCAATTTCCTCTGCAATGTGATACTACAGCTGTGACAGTTCTAGTGTTCCACTCTCTGTGACACCCGAGCAGTGAAAGCCTCAGTGTTCCACTCTCTGTCACATGACAGCCATGACAGCCCCACTGTTCACCTCTTAGTGAAGCAATCTCTCTGACAGCTCCAATTTCCTCCTCACTCTGACACCTGTCATGGTTTGAAAGTATTAATTAAAAAATCACTGCAATACTTATCCATTTCTTGCTTGAAGATGTGGAATATGAGAAGGCCAAAAGAAGTTTAAAATTTAAAAGGAATCGAGGAAGTTTATTAACCAAACTACAAGGATACAAAACCAGAATAAAACTTCCAGATACCCTTTTTCCCCAGCACCCACGCATTGCTGTGTTTAATTGACAACACAGAGGTAAAAAAAAACATTGCTGTTTAAAACAGTCATATCTCTGCTATAGTCTTTTCATCAGTCCTTGTAGGGAAAAAGAAGTTCTCTTTTGTCAATCTATGGAGATTTTCACAAGAAAAAACATTTTCTCATGCCTTCCTATTGCTCTGATGCCAGCTGCTTAGAAAACTCTGCCATCAGTCCTTTCCTCCCATTTCACACCAGTCCCAGCTGTGTTTGTGGGCCATGATTCAAGGGGTGTCATTGAATCATGAAGGATAAGTTCTTCAAAGGCAAAAGTTCTCTTCATTGGATTCTGTGATCATCTCTGGAAACAGGAATCTTTTGCTTTGTCACTTAAGAGCCACAAATCTTCAGCATCTCTCACTTCTCCTTTTCTCTTCCAGCATCACATAGCATTACAACAACTTCACCATTAGCACAGCTTTAGCAATGAATTCCTTTTGCTCAGAACTATACTTTGAAATACTCCATTCCCCCCAAAATACTGTTTCAGCAATTCAAGGAGTTTCTTCAGAACATGATTGTCCCCCTCCATAGCTTGAATAAAAGAAAATTTCAGCTTCTTCGGGCATCTTCCTCTTCTCTTCCCATCTGAGGCTTAATTCCTTTCCGCGCTGCCTTGGGTGGTTGATGCTGCCTCTTTACCTGTTGATCCCTCTCTCTTCCCCTCTCTCTGGAAAAAGGATTCATCTGCAAGTCTCGTCTGGCTAGTGAAAGGCTTCAACTCTTGCCCAGGCACTGGGGATGGTCCCGGGGCCAGCGGCTGCAGCTCTTTGCCATGCAAGATTTTCCCTAGCTGCTCTGGAGGAGTGTGGCCACTGTGTCAGCAAGCCACAGCTCAAGAGCTTTCCCTCCCCTTCCTCGGCAGTTGCTGCTGAAAGCCAGCAGCGGCACAAACTGCTGCCGAGCCAGGAAGCAGCCTGACCCGCCAGCCCCACTCTACAAGGCTCAGTGAGCCCTGCCAGAGCTTCAGCCCATCTGGGAAGGGGCCGCTGTCATTTCACACTCTCCAACCCCCTCCAGGAAGCGCTGAAATCCTGCCAGCCCCGCTCCCCCTGTGGCAGCCTTGTCCAGCCGGGGGGGCAAGAGGCTGAAGCCTAGCCATACTAGCTCTTCCAAAGGCAGAAACCAGAGAGAAAGAAAAATTCCTGGGCTTAGGTTTCAAAGGGTGGTGTTCACAAGTTGATCTCCCTTTACAATGGGAAAACAACTGTCTGTTCTCAGAGATGACCAGGCATTGGCCAGCAGAAAGAAACCCCATCAACCTCCAGCAGCTTTAATTTCTCTAGCAGTTTTTCTTTGTTTCTTATTTATCAGCCTATCACACACACAGCAGTGACAGCCCCAGGCGTCCCCTCTCTGTAACACCAGAGCAGCTACCGCCCCAGGGTTCCACTCTCTGTGACACCACAGCCGTCACAACACCAGCGTTCCACTCTCTGTGACACCACAGCAGTGACAGCACCAGTTTTCCACTCTCTGTGACACAACAGCAGTGACAACAACTGCTTTCTACTCTCTGTGACACCATGGCTGTGACTACACCAGTGTTCCACTGTCTGTGACACCACAGCAGTGGCAGCACTGGGCTTCCCTCTCTGTGACGCCACAGCTGTGACAGCACCAGTGTTCCACACTCTGTGACACAACGGTAGTGAAAACAACAGCATTCCGCTCTCTCTGACACCACAGCAGTGACACCACTGGGCTTCCCTCTCTGTGACACCACAGAATTGACAGCAACAGCGTTCCACTCTCTGTGACACCACGGCAGTCACAGCACTGGTTTCCCTCTCTGTGACACCACAGCCGTCACAGCCCAACTGCTCCCCTCTCTGTGACACCACAACAGTGACAGCACAGTCTTCTATTCTCTGTGACACCAGAGCTCTGACAACTCCAATTTCCTCTGCAATGTGATACTACAGCTGTGACAGTTCTAGTGTTCCACTCTCTGTGACACCCGAGCAGTGAAAGCCTCAGTGTTCCACTCTCTGTCACATGACAGCCATGACAGCCCCACTGTTCACCTCTTAGTGAAGCAATCGCTCTGACACCTCCAATTTTCTCTTCACTCTGACACCTGTCATGGTTTGAAAGTATTAATTAAAAAATCACTGCAATACTTATCCATTTCTTGCTTGAAGATGTGGAATATGAGAAGGCCAAAAGAAGTTTAAAATTTAAAAGGAATCGAGGAAGTTTATTAACCAAACTACAAGGATACAAAACCAGAATAAAACTTCCAGATACCCTTTTTCCCCAGCACCCACGCATTGCTGTGTTTAATTGACAACACAGAGGTAAAAAAAAACATTGCTGTTTAAAACAGTCATAACTCTGCTATAGTCTTTTCATCAGTCCTTGTAGGGAAAAAGAAGTTCTCTTTTGTCAATCTATGGAGATTTTCACAAGAAAAAACATTTTCTCATGCCTTCCTATTGCTCTGATGCCAGCTGCTTAGAAAACTCTGCCATCAGTCCTTTCCTCCCATTTCACACCAGTCCCAGCTGTGTTTGTGGGCCATGATTCAAGGGGTGTCATTGAATCATGAAGGATAAGTTCTTCAAAGGCAAAAGTTCTCTTCATTGGATTCTGGGATCATCTCTGGAAACAGGAATCTTTTGCTTTGTCACTTAAGAGCCACAAATCTTCAGCATCTCTCACTTCTCCTTTTCTCTTCCAGCATCACATAGCATTACAACAACTTCACCATTAGCAAAGCTTTAGCAATGAATTCCTTTTGCTCAGAACTATACTTTGAAATACTCCATTCCCCCCAAAATACTGTTACAGGAATTCAAGGAGTTTCTTCAGAACATGATTGTCCCCCTCCATAGCTTGAATAAAAGAAAATTTCAGCTTCTTCGGGCATCTTCCTCTTCTCTTCCCATCTGAGGCTTAATTCCTTTCCGCGCTGCCTTGGGTGGTTGATGCTGCCTCTTTACCTGTTGATCCCTCTCTCTTCCCCTCTCTCTGGAAAAAGGATTCATCTGCAAGTCTCGTCTGGCTAGTGAAAGGCTTCAACTCTTGCCCAGGCACTGGGGATGGTCCCGGGGCCAGCGGCTGCAGCTCTTTGCCATGCAAGATTTTCCCTAGCTGCTCTGGAGGAGTGTGGCCACTGTGTCAGCAAGCCACAGCTCAAGAGCTTTCCCTCCCCTTCCTCGGCAGTTGCTGCTGAAAGCCAGCAGCGGCACAAACTGCTGCCGAGCCAGGAAGCAGCCTGACCCGCCAGCCCCACTCTACAAGGCTCAGTGAGCCCTGCCAGAGCTTCAGCCCATCTGGGAAGGGGCCGCTGTCATTTCACACTCTCCAACCCCCTCCAGGAAGCGCTGAAATCCTGCCAGCCCCGCTCCCCCTGTGGCAGCCTTGTCCAGCCGGGGGGGCAAGAGGCTGAAGCCTAGCCATACTAGCTCTTCCAAAGGCAGAAACCAGAGAGAAAGAAAAATTCCTGGGCTTAGGTTTCAAAGGGTGGTGTTCACAAGTTGATCTCCATTTACAATGGGAAAACAACTGTCTGTTCTCAGAGATGACCGAGCATTGGCCAGCAGAAAGAAACCCCATCAACCTCCAGCAGCTTTAATTTCTCTAGCAGTTTTTCTTTGTTTCTTATTTATCAGCCTATCACACACACAGCAGTGACAGCCCCAGGCGTCCCCTCTCTGTAACACCAGAGCAGCTACCGCCCCAGGGTTCCACTCTCTGTGACACCACAGCCGTGACAACACCAGCGTTCCACTCTCTGTGACACCACAGCAGTGACAGCACCAGTTTTCCACTCTCTGTGACACAACAGCAGTGACAACAACTGCTTTCTACTCTCTGTGACACCATGGCTGTGACTACACCAGTGTTCCACTGTCTGTGACACCACAGCAGTGGCAGCACTTGGCTTCCCTCTCTGTGACGCCACAGCTGTGACAGCACCAGTGTTCCACACTCTGTGACACAACGGTAGTGAAAACAACAGCATTCCGCTCTCTCTGACACCACAGCAGTGACACCACTGGGCTTCCCACTCTGTGACACCACAGAATTGACAGCAACAGCGTTCCACTCTCTGTGACACCACGGCAGTCACAGCACTGGTTTCCCTCTCTGTGACACCACAGCCGTCACAGCCCAACTGCTCCCCTCTCTGTGACACCACAACAGTGACAGCACAGTCTTCTATTCTCTGTGACACCAGAGCTCTGACAACTCCAATTTCCTCTGCAATGTGATACTACAGCTGTGACAGTTCTAGTGTTCCACTCTCTGTGACACCCGAGCAGTGAAAGCCTCAGTGTTCCACTCTCTGCCACATGACAGCCATGACAGCCCCACTGTTCACCTCTTAGTGAAGCAATCTCTCTGACAGCTCCAATTTCCTCCTCACTCTGACACCTGTCATGGTTTGAAAGTATTAATTAAAAAATCACTGCAATACTTATCCATTTCTTGCTTGAAGATGTGGAATATGAGAAGGCCAAAAGAAGTTTAAAATTTAAAAGGAATCGAGGAAGTTTATTAACCAAACTACAAGGATACAAAACCAGAATAAAACTTCCAGATACCCTTTTTCCCCAGCAGCCACGCATTGCTGTGTTTAATTGACAACACAGAGGTAAAAAAAAACATTGCTGTTTAAAACAGTCATATCTCTGCTATAGTCTTTTCATCAGTCCTTGTAGGGAAAAAGAAGTTCTCTTTTGTCAATCTATGGAGATTTTCACAAGAAAAAACATTTTCTCATGCCTTCCTATTGCTCTGATGCCAGCTGCTTAGAAAACTCTGCCATCAGTCCTTTCCTCCCATTTCACACCAGTCCCAGCTGTGTTTGTGGGCCATGATTCAAGGGGTGTCATTGAATCATGAAGGATAAGTTCTTCAAAGGCAAAAGTTCTCTTCATTGGATTCTGTGATCATCTCTGGAAACAGGAATCTTTTGCTTTGTCACTTAAGAGCCACAAATCTTCAGCATCTCTCACTTCTCCTTTTCTCTTCCAGCATCACATAGCATTACAACAACTTCACCATTAGCACAGCTTTAGCAATGAATTCCTTTTGCTCAGAACTATACTTTGAAATACTCCATTCCCCCCAAAATACTGTTTCAGCAATTCAAGGAGTTTCTTCAGAACATGATTGTCCCCCTCCATAGCTTGAATAAAAGAAAATTTCAGCTTCTTCGGGCATCTTCCTCTTCTCTTCCCATCTGAGGCTTAATTCCTTTCCGCGCTGCCTTGGGTGGTTGATGCTGCCTCTTTACCTGTTGATCCCTCTCTCTTCCCCTCTCTCTGGAAAAAGGATTCATCTGCAAGTCTCGTCTGGCTAGTGAAAGGCTTCAACTCTTGCCCAGGCACTGGGGATGGTCCCGGGGCCAGCGGCTGCAGCTCTTTGCCATGCAACATTTTCCCTAGCTGCTCTGGAGGAGTGTGGCCACTGTGTCAGCAAGCCACAGCTCAAGAGCTTTCCCTCCCCTTCCTCGGCAGTTGCTGCTGAAAGCCAGCAGCGGCACAAACTGCTGCCGAGCCAGGAAGCAGCCTGACCCGCCAGCCCCACTCTACAAGGCTCAGTGAGCCCTGCCAGAGCTTCAGCCCATCTGGGAAGGGGCCGCTGTCATTTCACACTCTCCAACCCCCTCCAGGAAGCGCTGAAATCCTGCCAGCCCCGCTCCCCCTGTGGCAGCCTTGTCCAGCCGGATGGGCAAGAGGCTGAAGCCTAGCCATACTAGCTCTTCCAAAGGCAGAAACCAGAGAGAAAGAAAAATTCCTGGGCTTAGGTTTCAAAGGGTGGTGTTCACAAGTTGATCTCCCTTTACAATGGGAAAACAACTGTCTGTTCTCAGAGATGACCAGGCATTGGCCAGCAGAAAGAAACCCCATCAACCTCCAGCAGCTTTAATTTCTCTAGCAGTTTTTCTTTGTTTCTTATTTATCAGCCTATCACACACACAGCAGTGACAGCCCCAGGCGTCCCCTCTCTGTAACACCAGAGCAGCTACCGCCCCAGGGTTCCACTCTCTGTGACACCACAGCCGTCACAACACCAGCGTTCCACTCTCTGTGACACCACAGCAGTGACAGCACCAGTTTTCCACTCTCTGTGACACAACAGCAGTGACAACAACTGCTTTCTACTCTCTGTGACACCATGGCTGTGACTACACCAGTGTTCCACTGTCTGTGACACCACAGCAGTGGCAGCACTGGGCTTCCCTCTCTGTGACGCCACAGCTGTGACAGCACCAGTGTTCCACACTCTGTGACACAACGGTAGTGAAAACAACAGCATTCCGCTCTCTCTGACACCACAGCAGTGACACCACTGGGCTTCCCTCTCTGTGACACCACAGAATTGACAGCAACAGCGTTCCACTCTCTGTGACACCACGGCAGTCACAGCACTGGTTTCCCTCTCTGTGACACCACAGCCGTCACAGCCCAACTGCTCCCCTCTCTGTGACACCACAACAGTGACAGCACAGTCTTCTATTCTCTGTGACACCAGAGCTCTGACAACTCCAATTTCCTCTGCAATGTGATACTACAGCTGTGACAGTTCTAGTGTTCCACTCTCTGTGACACCCGAGCAGTGAAAGCCTCAGTGTTCCACTCTCTGTCACATGACAGCCATGACAGCCCCACTGTTCACCTCTTAGTGAAGCAATCGCTCTGACACCTCCAATTTTCTCTTCACTCTGACACCTGTCATGGTTTGAAAGTATTAATTAAAAAATCACTGCAATACTTATCCATTTCTTGCTTGAAGATGTGGAATATGAGAAGGCCAAAAGAAGTTTAAAATTTAAAAGGAATCGAGGAAGTTTATTAACCAAACTACAAGGATACAAAACCAGAATAAAACTTCCAGATACCCTTTTTCCCCAGCACCCACGCATTGCTGTGTTTAATTGACAACACAGAGGTAAAAAAAAACATTGCTGTTTAAAACAGTCATAACTCTGCTATAGTCTTTTCATCAGTCCTTGTAGGGAAAAAGAAGTTCTCTTTTGTCAATCTATGGAGATTTTCACAAGAAAAAACATTTTCTCATGCCTTCCTATTGCTCTGATGCCAGCTGCTTAGAAAACTCTGCCATCAGTCCTTTCCTCCCATTTCACACCAGTCCCAGCTGTGTTTGTGGGCCATGATTCAAGGGGTGTCATTGAATCATGAAGGAGAAGTTCTTCAAAGGCAAAAGTTCTCTTCATTGGATTCTGTGATCATCTCTGGAAACAGGAATCTTTTGCTTTGTCACTTAAGAGCCACAAATCTTCAGCATCTCTCACTTCTCCTTTTCTCTTCCAGCATCACATAGCATTACAACAACTTCACCATTAGCAAAGCTTTAGCAATGAATTCCTTTTGCTCAGAACTATACTTTGAAATACTCCATTCCCCCCAAAATACTGTTACAGGATTTCAAGGAGTTTCTTCAGAACATGATTGTCCTCCTCCATAGCTTGAATAAAAGAAAATTTCAGCTTCTTCGGGCATCTTCCTCTTCTCTTCCCATCTGAGGCTTAATTCCTTTCCGCGCTGCCTTGGGTGGTTGATGCTGCCTCTTTACCTGTTGATCCCTCTCTCTTCCCCTCTCTCTGGAAAAAGGATTCATCTGCAAGTCTCGTCTGGCTAGTGAAAGGCTTCAACTCTTGCCCAGGCACTGGGGATGGTCCCGGGGCCAGCGGCTGCAGCTCTTTGCCATGCAACATTTTCCCTAGCTGCTCTGGAGGAGTGTGGCCACTGTGTCAGCAAGCCACAGCTCAAGAGCTTTCCCTCCCCTTCCTCGGCAGTTGCTGCTGAAAGCCAGCAGCGGCACAAACTGCTGCCGAGCCAGGAAGCAGCCTGACCCGCCAGCCCCACTCTACAAGGCTCAGTGAGCCCTGCCAGAGCTTCAGCCCATCTGGGAAGGGGCCGCTGTCATTTCACACTCTCCAACCCCCTCCAGGAAGCGCCGAAATCCTGCCAGCCCCGCTCCCCCTGCGGCAGCCTTGTCCAGCCGGGGGGGCAAGAGGCTGAAGCCTAGCCATACTAGCTCTTCCAAAGGCAGAAACCAGAGAGAAAGAAAAATTCCTGGGCTTAGGTTTCAAAGGGTGGTGTTCACAAGTTGATCTCCCTTTACAATGGGAAAACAACTGTCTGTTCTCAGAGATGACCAGGCATTGGCCAGCAGAAAGAAACCCCATCAACCTCCAGCAGCTTTAATTTCTCTAGCAGTTTTTCTTTGTTTCTTATTTATCAGCCTATCACACACACAGCAGTGACAGCCCCAGGCGTCCCCTCTCTGTAACACCAGAGCAGCTACCGCCCCAGGGTTCCACTCTCTGTGACACCACAGCCGTCACAACACCAGCGTTCCACTCTCTGTGACACCACAGCAGTGACAGCACCAGTTTTCCACTCTCTGTGACACAACAGCAGTGACAACAACTGCTTTCTACTCTCTGTGACACCATGGCTGTGACTACACCAGTGTTCCACTGTCTGTGACACCACAGCAGTGGCAGCACTGGGCTTCCCTCTCTGTGACGCCACAGCTGTGACAGCACCAGTGTTCCACACTCTGTGACACAACGGTAGTGAAAACAACAGCATTCCGCTCTCTCTGACACCACAGCAGTGACACCATTGGGCTTCCCTCTCTGTGATACCACAGAATTGATAGCAACAGCGTTCCACTCTCTGTGACACCACGGCAGTCACAGCACTGGTTTCCCTCTCTGTGACACCACAGCTGTCACAGCCCAACTGCTCCCCTCTCTGTGACACCACAACAGTGACAGCACAGTCTTCTATTCTCTGTGACACCAGAGCTCTGACAACTCCAATTTCCTCTGCAATGTGATACTACAGCTGTGACAGTTCTAGTGTTCCACTCTCTGTGACACCCGAGCAGTGAAAGCCTCAGTGTTCCACTCTCTGTCACATGACAGCCATGACAGCCCCACTGTTCACCTCTTAGTGAAGCAATCGCTCTGACAGCTCTAATTTTCTCCTCACTCTGACACCTGTCATGGTTTGAAAGTATTAATTAAAAAATCACTGGAAAACTTATTCATTTCTTGCTTGAAGATGTGGAATATGAGAAGGCCAAAAGAAGTTTAAAATTTAAAAGGAATCGAGGAAGTTTATTAACCAAACTACAAGGATACAAAACCAGAATAAAACTTCCAGATACCCTTTTTCCCCAGCAGCCACGCATTGCTGTGTTTAATTGACAACACAGAGGTAAAAAAAACCATTGCTGTTTAAAACAGTCATAACTCTGCTATAGTCTTTTCATCAGTCCTTGTAGGGAAAAAGAAGTTCTCTTTTGTCAATCTATGGAGATTTTCACAAGAAAAAACATTTTCTCATGCCTTCCTATTGCTCTGATGCCAGCTGCTTAGAAAACTCTGCCATCAGTCCTTTCCTCCCATTTCACACCAGTCCCAGCTGTGTTTGTGGGCCATGATTCAAGGGGTGTCATTGAATCATGAAGGATAAGTTCTTCAAAGGCAAAAGTTCTCTTCATTGGATTCTGTGATCATCTCTGGAAACAGGAATCTTTTGCTTTGTCACTTAAGAGCCACAAATCTTCAGCATCTCTCACTTCTCCTTTTCTCTTCCAGCATCACATAGCATTACAACAACTTCACCATTAGCAAAGCTTTAGCAATGAATTCCTTTTGCTCAGAACTATACTTTGAAATACTCCATTCCCCCCAAAATACTGTTACAGGATTTCAAGGAGTTTCTTCAGAACATGATTGTCCTCCTCCATAGCTTGAATAAAAGAAAATTTCAGCTTCTTCGGGCATCTTCCTCTTCTCTTCCCATCTGAGGCTTAATTCCTTTCCGCGCTGCCTTGGGTGGTTGATGCTGCCTCTTTACCTGTTGATCCCTCTCTCTTCCCCTCTCTCTGGAAAAAGGATTCATCTGCAAGTCTCGTCTGGCTAGTGAAAGGCTTCAACTCTTGCCCAGGCACTGGGGATGGTCCCGGGGCCAGCGGCTGCAGCTCTTTGCCATGCAAGATTTTCCCTAGCTGCTCTGGAGGAGTGTGGCCACTGTGTCAGCAAGCCACAGCTCAAGAGCTTTCCCTCCCCTTCCTCGGCAGTTGCTGCTGAAAGCCAGCAGCGGCACAAAGTGCTGCCGAGCCAGGAAGCAGCCTGACCCGCCAGCCCCACTCTACAAGGCTCAGTGAGCCCTGCCAGAGCTTCAGCCCATCTGGGAAGGGGCCGCTGTCATTTCACACTCTCCAACCCCCTCCAGGAAGCGCCGAAATCCTGCCAGCCCCGCTCCCCCTGCGGCAGCCTTGTCCAGCCGGGGGGGCAAGAGGCTGAAGCCTAGCCATACTAGCTCTTCCAAAGGCAGAAACCAGAGAGAAAGAAAAATTCCTGGGCTTAGGTTTCAAAGGGTGGTGTTCACAAGTTGATCTCCCTTTACAATGGGAAAACAACTGTCTGTTCTCAGAGATGACCAGGCATTGGCCAGCAGAAAGAAACCCCATCAACCTCCAGCAGCTTTAATTTCTCTAGCAGTTTTTCTTTGTTTCTTATTTATCAGCCTATCACACACACAGCAGTGACAGCCCCAGGCGTCCCCTCTCTGTAACACCAGAGCAGCTACCGCCCCAGGGTTCCACTCTCTGTGACACCACAGCCGTCACAACACCAGCGTTCCACTCTCTGTGACACCACAGCAGTGACAGCACCAGTTTTCCACTCTCTGTGACACAACAGCAGTGACAACAACTGCTTTCTACTCTCTGTGACACCATGGCTGTGACTACACCAGTGTTCCACTGTCTGTGACACCACAGCAGTGGCAGCACTTGGCTTCCCTCTCTGTGACGCCACAGCTGTGACAGCACCAGTGTTCCACACTCTGTGACACAACGGTAGTGAAAACAACAGCATTCCGCTCTCTCTGACACCACAGCAGTGACACCATTGGGCTTCCCTCTCTGTGATACCACAGAATTGATAGCAACAGCGTTCCACTCTCTGTGACACCACGGCAGTCACAGCACTGGTTTCCCTCTCTGTGACACCACAGCCGTCACAGCCCAACTGCTCCCCTCTCTGTGACACCACAACAGTGACAGCACAGTCTTCTATTCTCTGTGACACCAGAGCTCTGACAACTCCAATTTCCTCTGCAATGTGATACTACAGCTGTGACAGTTCTAGTGTTCCACTCTCTGTGACACCCGAGCAGTGAAAGCCTCAGTGTTCCACTCTCTGTCACATGACAGCCATGACAGCCCCACTGTTCACCTCTTAGTGAAGCAATCGCTCTGACAGCTCTAATTTTCTCCTCACTCTGACACCTGTCATGGTTTGAAAGTATTAATTAAAAAATCACTGGAAAACTTATTCATTTCTTGCTTGAAGATGTGGAATATGAGAAGGCCAAAAGAAGTTTAAAATTTAAAAGGAATCGAGGAAGTTTATTAACCAAACTACAAGGATACAAAACCAGAATAAAACTTCCAGATACCCTTTTTCCCCAGCAGCCACGCATTGCTGTGTTTAATTGACAACACAGAGGTAAAAAAAACCATTGCTGTTTAAAACAGTCATAACTCTGCTATAGTCTTTTCATCAGTCCTTGTAGGGAAAAAGAAGTTCTCTTTTGTCAATCTATGGAGATTTTCACAAGAGAAAACATTTTCTCATGCCTTCCTATTGCTCTGATGCCAGCTGCTTAGAAAACTCTGCCATCAGTCCTTTCCTCCCATTTCACACCAGTCCCAGCTGTGTTTGTGGGCCATGATTCAAGGGGTGTCATTGAATCATGAAGGATAAGTTCTTCAAAGGCAAAAGTTCTCTTCATTGGATTCTGTGATCATCTCTGGAAACAGGAATCTTTTGCTTTGTCACTTAAGAGCCACAAATCTTCAGCATCTCTCACTTCTCCTTTTCTCTTCCAGCATCACATAGCATTACAACAACTTCACCATTAGCAAAGCTTTAGCAATGAATTCCTTTTGCTCAGAACTATACTTTGAAATACTCCATTCCCCCCAAAATACTGTTACAGGATTTCAAGGAGTTTCTTCAGAACATGATTGTCCCCCTCCATAGCTTGAATAAAAGAAAATTTCAGCTTCTTCGGGCATCTTCCTCTTCTCTTCCCATCTGAGGCTTAATTCCTTTCCGCGCTGCCTTGGGTGGTTGATGCTGCCTCTTTACCTGTTGATCCCTCTCTCTTCCCCTCTCTCTGGAAAAAGGATTCATCTGCAAGTCTCGTCTGGCTAGTGAAAGGCTTCAACTCTTGCCCAGGCACTGGGGATGGTCCCGGGGCCAGCGGCTGCAGCTCTTTGCCATGCAACATTTTCCCTAGCTGCTCTGGAGGAGTGTGGCCACTGTGTCAGCAAGCCACAGCTCAAGAGCTTTCCCTCCCCTTCCTCGGCAGTTGCTGCTGAAAGCCAGCAGCGGCACAAAGTGCTGCCGAGCCAGGAAGCAGCCTGACCCGCCAGCCCCACTCTACAAGGCTCAGTGAGCCCTGCCAGAGCTTCAGCCCATCTGGGAAGGGGCCGCTGTCATTTCACACTCTCCAACCCCCTCCAGGAAGCGCCGAAATCCTGCCAGCCCCGCTCCCCCTGCGGCAGCCTTGTCCAGCCGGATGGGCAAGAGGCTGAAGCCTAGCCATACTAGCTCTTCCAAAGGCAGAAACCAGAGAGAAAGAAAAATTCCTGGGCTTAGGTTTCAAAGGGTGGTGTTCACAAGTTGATCTCCCTTTACAATGGGAAAACAACTGTCTGTTCTCAGAGATGACCAGGCATTGGCCAGCAGAAAGAAACCCCATCAACCTCCAGCAGCTTTAATTTCTCTAGCAGTTTTTCTTTGTTTCTTATTTATCAGCCTATCACACACACAGCAGTGACAGCCCCAGGCGTCCCCTCTCTGTAACACCAGAGCAGCTACCGCCCCAGGGTTCCACTCTCTGTGACACCACAGCAGTGACAGCACCAGTTTTCCACTCTCTGTGACACAACAGCAGTGACAACAACTGCTTTCTACTCTCTGTGACACCATGGCTGCGACTACACCAGTGTTCCACTGTCTGTGACACCACAGCAGTGGCAGCACTGGGCTTCCCTCTCTGTGACGCCACAGCTGTGACAGCACCAGTGTTCCACACTCTGTGACACAACGGTAGTGAAAACAACAGCATTCCGCTCTGTCTGACACCACAGCAGTGACACCATTGGGCTTCCCTCTCTGTGACACCACAGAATTGACAGCAACAGCGTTCCACTCTCTGTGACACCACGGCAGTCACAGCACTGGTTTCCCTCTCTGTGACACCACAGCCGTCACAGCCCAACTGCTCCCCTCTCTGTGACACCACAACAGTGACAGCACAGTCTTCTATTCTCTGTGACACCAGAGCTCTGACAACTCCAATTTCCTCTGCAATGTGATACTACAGCTGTGACAGTTCTAGTGTTCCACTCTCTGTGACACCCGAGCAGTGAAAGCCTCAGTGTTCCACTCTCTGTCACATGACAGCCATGACAGCCCCACTGTTCACCTCTTAGTGAAGCAATCGCTCTGACAGCTCCAATTTTCTCCTCACTCTGACACCTGTCATGGTTTGAAAGTATTAATTAAAAAATCACTGGAAAACTTATCCATTTCTTGCTTGAAGATGTGGAATATGAGAAGGCCAAAAGAAGTTTAAAATTTAAAAGGAATCGAGGAAGTTTATTAACCAAACTACAAGGATACAAAACCAGAATAAAACTTCCAGATACCCTTTTTCCCCAGCAGCCACGCATTGCTGTGTTTAATTGACAACACAGAGGTAAAAAAAACCATTGCTGTTTAAAACAGTCATAACTCTGCTATAGTCTTTTCATCCGTCCTTGTAGGGAAAAAGAAGTTCTCTTTTGTCAATCTATGGAGATTTTCACAAGAAAAAACATTTTCTCATGCCTTCCTATTGCTCTGATGCCAGCTGCTTAGAAAACTCTGCCATCAGTCCTTTCCTCCCATTTCACACCAGTCCCAGCTGTGTTTGTGGGCCATGATTCAAGGGGTGTCATTGAATCATGAAGGATAAGTTCTTCAAAGGCAAAAGTTCTCTTCATTGGATTCTGTGATCATCTCTGGAAACAGGAATCTTTTGCTTTGTCACTTAAGAGCCACAAATCTTCAGCATCTCTCACTTCTCCTTTTCTCTTCCAGCATCACATAGCATTACAACAACTTCACCATTAGCACAGCTTTAGCAATGAATTCCTTTTGCTCAGAACTATGCTTTGAAATACTCCATTCCCCCCAAAATACTGTTTCAGGAATTCAAGGAGTTTCTTCAGAACATGATTGTCCCCCTCCATAGCTTGAATAAAAGAAAATTTCAGCTTCTTCGGGCATCTTCCTCTTCTCTTCCCATCTGAGGCTTAATTCCTTTCCTCGCTGCCTTGGGTGGTTGATGCTGCCTCTTTACCTGTTGATCCCTCTCTCTTCCCCTCTCTCTGGAAAAAGGATTCATCTGCAAGTCTCGTCTGGCTAGTGAAAGGCTTCAACTCTTGCCCAGGCACTGGGGATGGTCCCGGGGCCAGCGGCTGCAGCTCTTTGCCATGCAAGATTTTCCCTAGCTGCTCTGGAGGAGTGTGGCCACTGTGTCAGCAAGCCACAGCTCAAGAGCTTTCCCTCCCCTTCCTCGGCAGTTGCTGCTGAAAGCCAGCAGCGGCACAAAGTGCTGCCGAGCCAGGAAGCAGCCTGACCCGCCAGCCCCACTCTACAAGGCTCAGTGAGCCCTGCCAGAGCTTCAGCCCATCTGGGAAGGGGCCGCTGTCATTTCACACTCTCCAACCCCCTCCAGGAAGCGCCGAAATCCTGCCAGCCCCGCTCCCCCTGCGGCAGCCTTGTCCAGCCGGGGGGGCAAGAGGCTGAAGCCTAGCCATACTAGCTCTTCCAAAGGCAGAAACCAGAGAGAAAGAAAAATTCCTGGGCTTAGGTTTCAAAGGGTGGTGTTCACAAGTTGATCTCCCTTTACAATGGGAAAACAACTGTCTGTTCTCAGAGATGACCAGGCATTGGCCAGCAGAAAGAAACCCCATCAACCTCCAGCAGCTTTAATTTCTCTAGCAGTTTTTCTTTGTTTCTTATTTATCAGCCTATCACACACACAGCAGTGACAGCCCCAGGCGTCCCCTCTCTGTAACACCAGAGCAGCTACCGCCCCAGGGTTCCACTCTCTGTGACACCACAGCCGTGACAACACCAGCGTTCCACTCTCTGTGACACCACAGCAGTGACAGCACCAGTTTTCCACTCTCTGTGACACAACAGCAGTGACAACAACTGCTTTCTACTCTCTGTGACACCATGGCTGCGACTACACCAGTGTTCCACTGTCTGTGACACGACAGCAGTGACAGCACTGGGCTTCCCTCTCTGTGACGCCACAGCTGTGACAGCACCAGTGTTCCACACTCTGTGACACAACGGTAGTGAAAACAACAGCATTCCGCTCTCTCTGACACCACAGCAGTGACACCATTGGGCTTCCCTCTCTGTGACACCACAGAATTGACAGCAACAGCGTTCCACTCTCTGTGACACCACGGCAGTCACAGCACTGGTTTCCCTCTCTGTGACACCACAGCCGTCACAGCCCAACTGCTCCCCTCTCTGTGACACCACAACAGTGACAGCACAGTCTTCTATTCTCTGTGACACCAGAGCTCTGACAACTCCAATTTCCTCTGCAATGAGATACTACAGCTGTGACAGTTCTAGTGTTCCACTCTCTGTGACACCCGAGCAGTGAAAGCCTCAGTGTTCCACTCTCTGTCACATGACAGCCATGACAGCCCCACTGTTCACCTCTTAGTGAAGCAATCGCTCTGACAGCTCCAATTTTCTCCTCACTCTGACACCTGTCATGGTTTGAAAGTATTAATTAAAAAATCACTGGAAAACTTATCCATTTCTTGCTTGAAGATGTGGAATATGAGAAGGCCAAAAGAAGTTTAAAATTTAAAAGGAATCGAGGAAGTTTATTAACCAAACTACAAGGATACAAAACCAGAATAAAACTTCCAGATACCCTTTTTCCCCAGCAGCCACGCATTGCTGTGTTTAATTGACAACACAGAGGTAAAAAAAAACATTGCTGTTTAAAACAGTCATAACTCTGCTATAGTCTTTTCATCCGTCCTTGTAGGGAAAAAGAAGTTCTCTTTTGTCAATCTATGGAGATTTTCACAAGAAAAAACATTTTCTCATGCCTTCCTATTGCTCTGATGCCAGCTGCTTAGAAAACTCTGCCATCAGTCCTTTCCTCCCATTTCACACCAGTCCCAGCTGTGTTTGTGGGCCATGATTCAAGGGGTGTCATTGAATCATGAAGGATAAGTTCTTCAAAGGCAAAAGTTCTCTTCATTGGATTCTGGGATCATCTCTGGAAACAGGAATCTTTTGCTTTGTCACTTAAGAGCCACAAATCTTCAGCATCTCTCACTTCTCCTTTTCTCTTCCAGCATCACATAGCATTACAACAACTTCACCATTAGCACAGCTTTAGCAATGAATTCCTTTTGCTCAGAACTATACTTTGAAATACTCCATTCCCCCCAAAATACTGTTTCAGGAATTCAAGGAGTTTCTTCAGAACATGATTGTCCCCCTCCATAGCTTGAATAAAAGAAAATTTCAGCTTCTTCGGGCATCTTCCTCTTCTCTTCCCATCTGAGGCTTAATTCCTTTCCTCGCTGCCTTGGGTGGTTGATGCTGCCTCTTTACCTGTTGATCCCTCTCTCTTCCCCTCTCTCTGGAAAAAGGATTCATCTGCAAGTCTCGTCTGGCTAGTGAAAGGCTTCAACTCTTGCCCAGGCACTGGGGATGGTCCCGGGGCCAGCGGCTGCAGCTCTTTGCCATGCAACATTTTCCCTAGCTGCTCTGGAGGAGTGTGGCCACTGTGTCAGCAAGCCACAGCTCAAGAGCTTTCCCTCCCCTTCCTCGGCAGTTGCTGCTGAAAGCCAGCAGCGGCACAAAGTGCTGCCGAGCCAGGAAGCAGCCTGACCCGCCAGCCCCACTCTACAAGGCTCAGTGAGCCCTGCCAGAGCTTCAGCCCATCTGGGAAGGGGCCGCTGTCATTTCACACTCTCCAACCCCCTCCAGGAAGCGCCGAAATCCTGCCAGCCCCGCTCCCCCTGCGGCAGCCTTGTCCAGCCGGGGGGGCAAGAGGCTGAAGCCTAGCCATACTAGCTCTTCCAAAGGCAGAAACCAGAGAGAAAGAAAAATTCCTGGGCTTAGGTTTCAAAGGGTGGTGTTCACAAGTTGATCTCCCTTTACAATGGGAAAACAACTGTCTGTTCTCAGAGATGACCAGGCATTGGCCAGCAGAAAGAAACCCCATCAACCTCCAGCAGCTTTAATTTCTCTAGCAGTTTTTCTTTGTTTCTTATTTATCAGCCTATCACACACACAGCAGTGACAGCCCCAGGCGTCCCCTCTCTGTAACACCAGAGCAGCTACCGCCCCAGGGTTCCACTCTCTGTGACACCACAGCCGTCACAACACCAGCGTTCCACTCTCTGTGACACCACAGCAGTGACAGCACCAGTTTTCCACTCTCTGTGACACAACAGCAGTGACAACAACTGCTTTCTACTCTCTGTGACACCATGGCTGTGACTACACCAGTGTTCCACTGTCTGTGACACCACAGCAGTGGCAGCACTTGGCTTCCCTCTCTGTGACGCCACAGCTGTGACAGCACCAGTGTTCCACACTCTGTGACACAACGGTAGTGAAAACAACAGCATTCCGCTCTCTCTGACACCACAGCAGTGACACCACTGGGCTTCCCACTCTGTGATACCACAGAATTGATAGCAACAGCGTTCCACTCTCTGTGACACCACGGCAGTCACAGCACTGGTTTCCCTCTCTGTGACACCACAGCCGTCACAGCCCAACTGCTCCCCTCTCTGTGACACCACAACAGTGACAGCACAGTCTTCTATTCTCTGTGACACCAGAGCTCTGACAACTCCAATTTCCTCTGCAATGTGATACTACAGCTGTGACAGTTCTAGTGTTCCACTCTCTGTGACACCCGAGCAGTGAAAGCCTCAGTGTTCCACTCTCTGTCACATGACAGCCATGACAGCCCCACTGTTCACCTCTTAGTGAAGCAATCGCTCTGACAGCTCTAATTTTCTCCTCACTCTGACACCTGTCATGGTTTGAAAGTATTAATTAAAAAATCACTGGAAAACTTATTCATTTCTTGCTTGAAGATGTGGAATATGAGAAGGCCAAAAGAAGTTTAAAATTTAAAAGGAATCGAGGAAGTTTATTAACCAAACTACAAGGATACAAAACCAGAATAAAACTTCCAGATACCCTTTTTCCCCAGCACCCACGCATTGCTGTGTTTAATTGACAACACAGAGGTAAAAAAAAACATTGCTGTTTAAAACAGTCATAACTCTGCTATAGTCTTTTCATCAGTCCTTGTAGGGAAAAAGAAGTTCTCTTTTGTCAATCTATGGAGATTTTCACAAGAAAAAACATTTTCTCATGCCTTCCTATTGCTCTGATGCCAGCTGCTTAGAAAACTCTGCCATCAGTCCTTTCCTCCCATTTCACACCAGTCCCAGCTGTGTTTGTGGGCCATGATTCAAGGGGTGTCATTGAATCATGAAGGATAAGTTCTTCAAAGGCAAAAGTTCTCTTCATTGGATTCTGGGATCATCTCTGGAAACAGGAATCTTTTGCTTTGTCACTTAAGAGCCACAAATCTTCAGCATCTCTCACTTCTCCTTTTCTCTTCCAGCATCACATAGCATTACAACAACTTCACCATTAGCAAAGCTTTAGCAATGAATTCCTTTTGCTCAGAACTATACTTTGAAATACTCCATTCCCCCCAAAATACTGTTACAGGATTTCAAGGAGTTTCTTCAGAACATGATTGTCCCCCTCCATAGCTTGAATAAAAGAAAATTTCAGCTTCTTCGGGCATCTTCCTCTTCTCTTCCCATCTGAGGCTTAATTCCTTTCCGCGCTGCCTTGGGTGGTTGATGCTGCCTCTTTACCTGTTGATCCCTCTCTCTTCCCCTCTCTCTGGAAAAAGGATTCATCTGCAAGTCTCGTCTGGCTAGTGAAAGGCTTCAACTCTTGCCCAGGCACTGGGGATGGTCCCGGGGCCAGCGGCTGCAGCTCTTTGCCATGCAACATTTTCCCTAGCTGCTCTGGAGGAGTGTGGCCACTGTGTCAGCAAGCCACAGCTCAAGAGCTTTCCCTCCCCTTCCTCGGCAGTTGCTGCTGAAAGCCAGCAGCGGCACAAAGTGCTGCCGAGCCAGGAAGCAGCCTGACCCGCCAGCCCCACTCTACAAGGCTCAGTGAGCCCTGCCAGAGCTTCAGCCCATCTGGGAAGGGGCCGCTGTCATTTCACACTCTCCAACCCCCTCCAGGAAGCGCCGAAATCCTGCCAGCCCCGCTCCCCCTGCGGCAGCCTTGTCCAGCCGGGGGGGCAAGAGGCTGAAGCCTAGCCATACTAGCTCTTCCAAAGGCAGAAACCAGAGAGAAAGAAAAATTCCTGGGCTTAGGTTTCAAAGGGTGGTGTTCACAAGTTGATCTCCCTTTACAATGGGAAAACAACTGTCTGTTCTCAGAGATGACCAGGCATTGGCCAGCAGAAAGAAACCCCATCAACCTCCAGCAGCTTTAATTTCTCTAGCAGTTTTTCTTTGTTTCTTATTTATCAGCCTATCACACACACAGCAGTGACAGCCCCAGGCGTCCCCTCTCTGTAACACCAGAGCAGCTACCGCCCCAGGGTTCCACTCTCTGTGACACCACAGCAGTGACAGCACCAGTTTTCCACTCTCTGTGACACAACAGCAGTGACAACAACTGCTTTCTACTCTCTGTGACACCATGGCTGCGACTACACCAGTGTTCCACTGTCTGTGACACCACAGCAGTGGCAGCACTGGGCTTCCCTCTCTGTGACGCCACAGCTGTGACAGCACCAGTGTTCCACACTCTGTGACACAACGGTAGTGAAAACAACAGCATTCCGCTCTGTCTGACACCACAGCAGTGACACCATTGGGCTTCCCTCTCTGTGACACCACAGAATTGACAGCAACAGCGTTCCACTCTCTGTGACACCACGGCAGTCACAGCACTGGTTTCCCTCTCTGTGACACCACAGCCGTCACAGCCCAACTGCTCCCCTCTCTGTGACACCACAACAGTGACAGCACAGTCTTCTATTCTCTGTGACACCAGAGCTCTGACAACTCCAATTTCCTCTGCAATGTGATACTACAGCTGTGACAGTTCTAGTGTTCCACTCTCTGTGACACCCGAGCAGTGAAAGCCTCAGTGTTCCACTCTCTGTCACATGACAGCCATGACAGCCCCACTGTTCACCTCTTAGTGAAGCAATCGCTCTGACAGCTCCAATTTTCTCCTCACTCTGACACCTGTCATGGTTTGAAAGTATTAATTAAAAAATCACTGGAAAACTTATCCATTTCTTGCTTGAAGATGTGGAATATGAGAAGGCCAAAAGAAGTTTAAAATTTAAAAGGAATCGAGGAAGTTTATTAACCAAACTACAAGGATACAAAACCAGAATAAAACTTCCAGATACCCTTTTTCCCCAGCAGCCACGCATTGCTGTGTTTAATTGACAACACAGAGGTAAAAAAAACCATTGCTGTTTAAAACAGTCATAACTCTGCTATAGTCTTTTCATCCGTCCTTGTAGGGAAAAAGAAGTTCTCTTTTGTCAATCTATGGAGATTTTCACAAGAAAAAACATTTTCTCATGCCTTCCTATTGCTCTGATGCCAGCTGCTTAGAAAACTCTGCCATCAGTCCTTTCCTCCCATTTCACACCAGTCCCAGCTGTGTTTGTGGGCCATGATTCAAGGGGTGTCATTGAATCATGAAGGATAAGTTCTTCAAAGGCAAAAGTTCTCTTCATTGGATTCTGTGATCATCTCTGGAAACAGGAATCTTTTGCTTTGTCACTTAAGAGCCACAAATCTTCAGCATCTCTCACTTCTCCTTTTCTCTTCCAGCATCACATAGCATTACAACAACTTCACCATTAGCACAGCTTTAGCAATGAATTCCTTTTGCTCAGAACTATGCTTTGAAATACTCCATTCCCCCCAAAATACTGTTTCAGGAATTCAAGGAGTTTCTTCAGAACATGATTGTCCCCCTCCATAGCTTGAATAAAAGAAAATTTCAGCTTCTTCGGGCATCTTCCTCTTCTCTTCCCATCTGAGGCTTAATTCCTTTCCTCGCTGCCTTGGGTGGTTGATGCTGCCTCTTTACCTGTTGATCCCTCTCTCTTCCCCTCTCTCTGGAAAAAGGATTCATCTGCAAGTCTCGTCTGGCTAGTGAAAGGCTTCAACTCTTGCCCAGGCACTGGGGATGGTCCCGGGGCCAGCGGCTGCAGCTCTTTGCCATGCAAGATTTTCCCTAGCTGCTCTGGAGGAGTGTGGCCACTGTGTCAGCAAGCCACAGCTCAAGAGCTTTCCCTCCCCTTCCTCGGCAGTTGCTGCTGAAAGCCAGCAGCGGCACAAAGTGCTGCCGAGCCAGGAAGCAGCCTGACCCGCCAGCCCCACTCTACAAGGCTCAGTGAGCCCTGCCAGAGCTTCAGCCCATCTGGGAAGGGGCCGCTGTCATTTCACACTCTCCAACCCCCTCCAGGAAGCGCCGAAATCCTGCCAGCCCCGCTCCCCCTGCGGCAGCCTTGTCCAGCCGGGGGGGCAAGAGGCTGAAGCCTAGCCATACTAGCTCTTCCAAAGGCAGAAACCAGAGAGAAAGAAAAATTCCTGGGCTTAGGTTTCAAAGGGTGGTGTTCACAAGTTGATCTCCCTTTACAATGGGAAAACAACTGTCTGTTCTCAGAGATGACCAGGCATTGGCCAGCAGAAAGAAACCCCATCAACCTCCAGCAGCTTTAATTTCTCTAGCAGTTTTTCTTTGTTTCTTATTTATCAGCCTATCACACACACAGCAGTGACAGCCCCAGGCGTCCCCTCTCTGTAACACCAGAGCAGCTACCGCCCCAGGGTTCCACTCTCTGTGACACCACAGCCGTCACAACACCAGCGTTCCACTCTCTGTGACACCACAGCAGTGACAGCACCAGTTTTCCACTCTCTGTGACACAACAGCAGTGACAACAACTGCTTTCTACTCTCTGTGACACCATGGCTGCGACTACACCAGTGTTCCACTGTCTGTGACACGACAGCAGTGACAGCACTGGGCTTCCCTCTCTGTGACGCCACAGCTGTGACAGCACCAGTGTTCCACACTCTGTGACACAACGGTAGTGAAAACAACAGCATTCCGCTCTCTCTGACACCACAGCAGTGACACCATTGGGCTTCCCTCTCTGTGACACCACAGAATTGACAGCAACAGCGTTCCACTCTCTGTGACACCACGGCAGTCACAGCACTGGTTTCCCTCTCTGTGACACCACAGCCGTCACAGCCCAACTGCTCCCCTCTCTGTGACACCACAACAGTGACAGCACAGTCTTCTATTCTCTGTGACACCAGAGCTCTGACAACTCCAATTTCCTCTGCAATGAGATACTACAGCTGTGACAGTTCTAGTGTTCCACTCTCTGTGACACCCGAGCAGTGAAAGCCTCAGTGTTCCACTCTCTGTCACATGACAGCCATGACAGCCCCACTGTTCACCTCTTAGTGAAGCAATCGCTCTGACAGCTCCAATTTTCTCCTCACTCTGACACCTGTCATGGTTTGAAAGTATTAATTAAAAAATCACTGGAAAACTTATCCATTTCTTGCTTGAAGATGTGGAATATGAGAAGGCCAAAAGAAGTTTAAAATTTAAAAGGAATCGAGGAAGTTTATTAACCAAACTACAAGGATACAAAACCAGAATAAAACTTCCAGATACCCTTTTTCCCCAGCAGCCACGCATTGCTGTGTTTAATTGACAACACAGAGGTAAAAAAAAACATTGCTGTTTAAAACAGTCATAACTCTGCTATAGTCTTTTCATCCGTCCTTGTAGGGAAAAAGAAGTTCTCTTTTGTCAATCTATGGAGATTTTCACAAGAAAAAACATTTTCTCATGCCTTCCTATTGCTCTGATGCCAGCTGCTTAGAAAACTCTGCCATCAGTCCTTTCCTCCCATTTCACACCAGTCCCAGCTGTGTTTGTGGGCCATGATTCAAGGGGTGTCATTGAATCATGAAGGATAAGTTCTTCAAAGGCAAAAGTTCTCTTCATTGGATTCTGGGATCATCTCTGGAAACAGGAATCTTTTGCTTTGTCACTTAAGAGCCACAAATCTTCAGCATCTCTCACTTCTCCTTTTCTCTTCCAGCATCACATAGCATTACAACAACTTCACCATTAGCACAGCTTTAGCAATGAATTCCTTTTGCTCAGAACTATACTTTGAAATACTCCATTCCCCCCAAAATACTGTTTCAGGAATTCAAGGAGTTTCTTCAGAACATGATTGTCCCCCTCCATAGCTTGAATAAAAGAAAATTTCAGCTTCTTCGGGCATCTTCCTCTTCTCTTCCCATCTGAGGCTTAATTCCTTTCCTCGCTGCCTTGGGTGGTTGATGCTGCCTCTTTACCTGTTGATCCCTCTCTCTTCCCCTCTCTCTGGAAAAAGGATTCATCTGCAAGTCTCGTCTGGCTAGTGAAAGGCTTCAACTCTTGCCCAGGCACTGGGGATGGTCCCGGGGCCAGCGGCTGCAGCTCTTTGCCATGCAACATTTTCCCTAGCTGCTCTGGAGGAGTGTGGCCACTGTGTCAGCAAGCCACAGCTCAAGAGCTTTCCCTCCCCTTCCTCGGCAGTTGCTGCTGAAAGCCAGCAGCGGCACAAAGTGCTGCCGAGCCAGGAAGCAGCCTGACCCGCCAGCCCCACTCTACAAGGCTCAGTGAGCCCTGCCAGAGCTTCAGCCCATCTGGGAAGGGGCCGCTGTCATTTCACACTCTCCAACCCCCTCCAGGAAGCGCCGAAATCCTGCCAGCCCCGCTCCCCCTGCGGCAGCCTTGTCCAGCCGGGGGGGCAAGAGGCTGAAGCCTAGCCATACTAGCTCTTCCAAAGGCAGAAACCAGAGAGAAAGAAAAATTCCTGGGCTTAGGTTTCAAAGGGTGGTGTTCACAAGTTGATCTCCCTTTACAATGGGGAAACAACTGTCTGTTCTCAGAGATGACCAGGCATTGGCCAGCAGAAAGAAACCCCATCAACCTCCAGCAGCTTTAATTTCTCTAGCAGTTTTTCTTTGTTTCTTATTTATCAGCCTATCACACACACAGCAGTGACAGCCCCAGGCGTCCCCTCTCTGTAACACCAGAGCAGCTACCGCCCCAGGGTTCCACTCTCTGTGACACCACAGCCGTCACAACACCAGCGTTCCACTCTCTGTGACACCACAGCAGTGACAGCACCAGTTTTCCACTCTCTGTGACACAACAGCAGTGACAACAACTGCTTTCTACTCTCTGTGACACCATGGCTGCGACTACACCAGTGTTCCACTGTCTGTGACACCACAGCAGTGGCAGCACTGGGCTTCCCTCTCTGTGACGCCACAGCTGTGACAGCACCAGTGTTCCACACTCTGTGACACAACGGTAGTGAAAACAACAGCATTCCGCTCTGTCTGACACCACAGCAGTGACACCATTGGGCTTCCCTCTCTGTGACACCACAGAATTGACAGCAACAGCGTTCCACTCTCTGTGACACCACGGCAGTCACAGCACTGGTTTCCCTCTCTGTGACACCACAGCCGTCACAGCCCAACTGCTCCCCTCTCTGTGACACCACAACAGTGACAGCACAGTCTTCTATTCTCTGTGACACCAGAGCTCTGACAACTCCAATTTCCTCTGCAATGTGATACTACAGCTGTGACAGTTCTAGTGTTCCACTCTCTGTGACACCCGAGCAGTGAAAGCCTCAGTGTTCCACTCTCTGTCACATGACAGCCATGACAGCCCCACTGTTCACCTCTTAGTGAAGCAATCGCTCTGACAGCTCCAATTTTCTCCTCACTCTGACACCTGTCATGGTTTGAAAGTATTAATTAAAAAATCACTGGAAAACTTATCCATTTCTTGCTTGAAGATGTGGAATATGAGAAGGCCAAAAGAAGTTTAAAATTTAAAAGGAATCGAGGAAGTTTATTAACCAAACTACAAGGATACAAAACCAGAATAAAACTTCCAGATACCCTTTTTCCCCAGCAGCCACGCATTGCTGTGTTTAATTGACAACACAGAGGTAAAAAAAAACATTGCTGTTTAAAACAGTCATAACTCTGCTATAGTCTTTTCATCCGTCCTTGTAGGGAAAAAGAAGTTCTCTTTTGTCAATCTATGGAGATTTTCACAAGAAAAAACATTTTCTCATGCCTTCCTATTGCTCTGATGCCAGCTGCTTAGAAAACTCTGCCATCAGTCCTTTCCTCCCATTTCACACCAGTCCCAGCTGTGTTTGTGGGCCATGATTCAAGGGGTGTCATTGAATCATGAAGGATAAGTTCTTCAAAGGCAAAAGTTCTCTTCATTGGATTCTGTGATCATCTCTGGAAACAGGAATCTTTTGCTTTGTCACTTAAGAGCCACAAATCTTCAGCATCTCTCACTTCTCCTTTTCTCTTCCAGCATCACATAGCATTACAACAACTTCACCATTAGCAAAGCTTTAGCAATGAATTCCTTTTGCTCAGAACTATACTTTGAAATACTCCATTCCCCCCAAAATACTGTTACAGGATTTCAAGGAGTTTCTTCAGAACATGATTGTCCCCCTCCATAGCTTGAATAAAAGAAAATTTCAGCTTCTTCGGGCATCTTCCTCTTCTCTTCCCATCTGAGGCTTAATTCCTTTCCTCGCTGCCTTGGGTGGTTGATGCTGCCTCTTTACCTGTTGATCCCTCTCTCTTCCCCTCTCTCTGGAAAAAGGATTCATCTGCAAGTCTCGTCTGGCTAGTGAAAAGCTTCAACTCTTGCCCAGGCACTGGGGATGGTCCCGGGGCCAGCGGCTGCAGCTCTTTGCCATGCAAGATTTTCCCTAGCTGCTCTGGAGGAGTGTGGCCACTGTGTCAGCAAGCCACAGCTCAAGAGCTTTCCCTCCCCTTCCTCGGCAGTTGCTGCTGAAAGCCAGCAGCGGCACAAACTGCTGCCGAGCCAGGAAGCAGCCTGACCCACCAGCCCCACTCTACAAGGCTCAGTGAGCCCTGCCAGAGCTTCAGCCCATCTGGGAAGGGGCCGCTGTCATTTCACACTCTCCAACCCCCTCCAGGAAGCGCCGAAATCCTGCCAGCCCCGCTCCCCCTGCGGCAGCCTTGTCCAGCCGGGGGGGCAAGAGGCTGAAGCCTAGCCATACTAGCTCTTCCAAAGGCAGAAACCAGAGAGAAAGAAAAATTCCTGGGCTTAGGTTTCAAAGGGTGGTGTTCACAAGTTGATCTCCCTTTACAATGGGAAAACAACTGTCTGTTCTCAGAGATGACCAGGCATTGGCCAGCAGAAAGAAACCCCATCAACCTCCAGCAGCTTTAATTTCTCTAGCAGTTTTTCTTTGTTTCTTATTTATCAGCCTATCACACACACAGCAGTGACAGCCCCAGGCGTCCCCTCTCTGTAACACCAGAGCAGCTACCGCCCCAGGGTTCCACTCTCTGTGACACCACAGCCGTCACAACACCAGCGTTCCACTCTCTGTGACACCACAGCAGTGACAGCACCAGTTTTCCACTCTCTGTGACACAACAGCAGTGACAACAACTGCTTTCTACTCTCTGTGACACCATGGCTGTGACTACACCAGTGTTCCACTGTCTATGACACCACAGCAGTGGCAGCACTGGGCTTCCCTCTCTGTGACGCCACAGCTGTGACAGCACCAGTGTTCCACACTCTGTGACACAACGGTAGTGAAAACAACAGCATTCCGCTCTCTCTGACACCACAGCAGTGACACCATTGGGCTTCCCTCTCTGTGACACCACAGAATTGACAGCAACAGCGTTCCACTCTCTGTGACACCACGGCAGTCACAGCACTGGTTTCCCTCTCTGTGACACCACAGCCGTCACAGCCCAACTGCTCCCCTCTCTGTGACACCACAACAGTGACAGCACAGTCTTCTATTCTCTGTGACACCAGAGCTCTGACAACTCCAATTTCCTCTGCAATGTGATACTACAGCTGTGACAGTTCTAGTGTTCCACTCTCTGTGACACCCGAGCAGTGAAAGCCTCAGTGTTCCACTCTCTGTCACATGACAGCCATGACAGCCCCACTGTTCACCTCTTACTGAAGCAATCGCTCTGACAGCTCCAATTTCCTCCTCACTCTGACACCTGTCATGGTTTGAAAGTATTAATTAAAAAATCACTGCAAAACTTATCCATTTCTTGCTTGAAGATGTGGAATATGAGAAGGCCAAAAGAAGTTTAAAATTTAAAAGGAATCGAGGAAGTTTATTAACCAAACTACAAGGATACAAAACCAGAATAAAACTTCCAGATACCCTTTTTCCCCAGCAGCCACGCATTGCTGTGTTTAATTGACAACACAGAGGTAAAAAAAACCATTGCTGTTTAAAACAGTCATAACTCTGCTATAGTCTTTTCATCCGTCCTTGTAGGGAAAAAGAAGTTCTCTTTTGTCAATCTATGGAGATTTTCACAAGAAAAAACATTTTCTCATGCCTTCCTATTGCTCTGATGCCAGCTGCTTAGAAAACTCTGCCATCAGTCCTTTCCTCCCATTTCACACCAGTCCCAGCTGTGTTTGTGGGCCATGATTCAAGGGGTGTCATTGAATCATGAAGGATAAGTTCTTCAAAGGCAAAAGTTCTCTTCATTGGATTCTGTGATCATCTCTGGAAACAGGAATCTTTTGCTTTGTCACTTAAGAGCCACAAATCTTCAGCATCTCTCACTTCTCCTTTTCTCTTCCAGCATCACATAGCATTACAACAACTTCACCATTAGCACAGCTTTAGCAATGAATTCCTTTTGCTCAGAACTATACTTTGAAATACTCCATTCCCCCCAAAATACTGTTTCAGGAATTCAAGGAGTTTCTTCAGAACATGATTGTCCCCCTCCATAGCTTGAATAAAAGAAAATTTCAGCTTCTTCGGGCATCTTCCTCTTCTCTTCCCATCTGAGGCTTAATTCCTTTCCTCGCTGCCTTGGGTGGTTGATGCTGCCTCTTTACCTGTTGATCCCTCTCTCTTCCCCTCTCTCTGGAAAAAGGATTCATCTGCAAGTCTCGTCTGGCTAGTGAAAAGCTTCAACTCTTGCCCAGGCACTGGGGATGGTCCCGGGGCCAGCGGCTGCAGCTCTTTGCCATGCAAGATTTTCCCTAGCTGCTCTGGAGGAGTGTGGCCACTGTGTCAGCAAGCCACAGCTCAAGAGCTTTCCCTCCCCTTCCTCGGCAGTTGCTGCTGAAAGCCAGCAGCGGCACAAAGTGCTGCCGAGCCAGGAAGCAGCCTGACCCGCCAGCCCCACTCTACAAGGCTCAGTGAGCCCTGCCAGAGCTTCAGCCCATCTGGGAAGGGGCCGCTGTCATTTCACACTCTCCAACCCCCTCCAGGAAGCGCCGAAATCCTGCCAGCCCCGCTCCCCCTGCGGCAGCCTTGTCCAGCCGGGGGGGCAAGAGGCTGAAGCCTAGCCATACTAGCTCTTCCAAAGGCAGAAACCAGAGAGAAAGAAAAATTCCTGGGCTTAGGTTTCAAAGGGTGGTGTTCACAAGTTGATCTCCCTTTACAATGGGAAAACAACTGTCTGTTCTCAGAGATGACCAGGCATTGGCCAGCAGAAAGAAACCCCATCAACCTCCAGCAGCTTTAATTTCTCTAGCAGTTTTTCTTTGTTTCTTATTTATCAGCCTATCACACACACAGCAGTGACAGCCCCAGGCGTCCCCTCTCTGTAACACCAGAGCAGCTACTGCCCCAGGGTTCCACTCTCTGTGACACCACAGCCGTCACAACACCAGCGTTCCACTCTCTGTGACACCACAGCAGTGACAGCACCAGTTTTCCACTCTCTGTGACACAACAGCAGTGACAACAACTGCTTTCTACTCTCTGTGACACCATGGCTGTGACTACACCAGTGTTCCACTGTCTGTGACACCACAGCAGTGGCAGCACTGGGCTTCCCTCTCTGTGACGCCACAGCTGTGACAGCACCAGTGTTCCACACTCTGTGACACAACGGTAGTGAAAACAACAGCATTCCGCTCTCTCTGACACCACAGCAGTGACACCATTGGGCTTCCCTCTCTGTGACACCACAGAATTGACAGCAACAGCGTTCCACTCTCTGTGACACCACGGCAGTCACAGCACTGGTTTCCCTCTCTGTGACACCACAGCCGTCACAGCCCAACTGCTCCCCTCTCTGTGACACCACAACAGTGACAGCACAGTCTTCTATTCTCTGTGACACCAGAGCTCTGACAACTCCAATTTCCTCTGCAATGTGATACTACAGCTGTGACAGTTCTAGTGTTCCACTCTCTGTGACACCCGAGCAGTGAAAGCCTCAGTGTTCCACTCTCTGTCACATGACAGCCATGACAGCCCCACTGTTCACCTCTTAGTGAAGCAATCGCTCTGACAGCTCCAATTTCCTCCTCACTCTGACACCTGTCATGGTTTGAAAGTATTAATTAAAAAATCACTGCAAAACTTATCCATTTCTTGCTTGAAGATGTGGAATATGAGAAGGCCAAAAGAAGTTTAAAATTTAAAAGGAATCGAGGAAGTTTATTAACCAAACTACAAGGATACAAAACCAGAATAAAACTTCCAGATACCCTTTTTCCCCAGCACCCACGCATTGCTGTGTTTAATTGACAACACAGAGGTAAAAAAAACCATTGCTGTTTAAAACAGTCATAACTCTGCTATAGTCTTTTCATCTGTCCTTGTAGGGAAAAAGAAGTTCTCTTTTGTCAATCTATGGAGATTTTCACAAGAAAAAACATTTTCTCATGCCTTCCTATTGCTCTGATGCCAGCTGCTTAGAAAACTCTGCCATCAGTCCTTTCCTCCCATTTCACACCAGTCCCAGCTGTGTTTGTGGGCCATGATTCAAGGGGTGTCATTGAATCATGAAGGATAAGTTCTTCAAAGGCAAAAGTTCTCTTCATTGGATTCTGGGATCATCTCTGGAAACAGGAATCTTTTGCTTTGTCACTTAAGAGCCACAAATCTTCAGCATCTCTCACTTCTCCTTTTCTCTTCCAGCATCACATAGCATTACAACAACTTCACCATTAGCACAGCTTTAGCAATGAATTCCTTTTGCTCAGAACTATACTTTGAAATACTCCATTCCCCCCAAAATACTGTTTCAGGAATTCAAGGAGTTTCTTCAGAACATGATTGTCCCCCTCCATAGCTTGAATAAAAGAAAATTTCAGCTTCTTCGGGCATCTTCCTCTTCTCTTCCCATCTGAGGCTTAATTCCTTTCCTCGCTGCCTTGGGTGGTTGATGCTGCCTCTTTACCTGTTGATCCCTCTCTCTTCCCCTCTCTCTGGAAAAAGGATTCATCTGCAAGTCTCGTCTGGCTAGTGAAAAGCTTCAACTCTTGCCCAGGCACTGGGGATGGTCCCGGGGCCAGCGGCTGCAGCTCTTTGCCATGCAAGATTTTCCCTAGCTGCTCTGGAGGAGTGTGGCCACTGTGTCAGCAAGCCACAGCTCAAGAGCTTTCCCTCCCCTTCCTCGGCAGTTGCTGCTGAAAGCCAGCAGCGGCACAAAGTGCTGCCGAGCCAGGAAGCAGCCTGACCCGCCAGCCCCACTCTACAAGGCTCAGTGAGCCCTGCCAGAGCTTCAGCCCATCTGGGAAGGGGCCGCTGTCATTT
>NW_028256006.1:0-117000 GCF_971803275.1 Cyanistes caeruleus | reverse complement strand
AATTTACTAAACTGAATAGTAATGTGGTATAAAAGAATACAGTTTAGTAAAATAATACAGTTTAATAAAACATTAAAATTTATATATGTAATCTGCTAGTAATTAAGTATGATTAAAGCATAAGCAAAACCGACCAGGGTACAGAGGCTTCCCACCTTCCCTCATGTTCAAAACAAAGCACTTCAAGCTAAACTTGTATACTGTATGCTTATACATATTCATTAATGTTTCCTGTAAGTTTCCTCCTATTTCCAATTTTTCTGACTTTACATCATTTTTCTTCACGGCGCATGCCTCACTTGTTGTTAGGGGGTCTTCAGTCTTCTTTTGGTGGTCTTTTGCCAAAGGCTTCTCCTCTTCCTCTTTGTCCTTTGGATAACCTTACTGGTCTGCGTGTGCGTACTAAGCCTTGTGTTGTGTTAGTCTACTAATTAGCTTTATGTTTACTAATCTTTAGGCCCAGTGCCTAAATTTGTTCTAATTTTGGCCATTTTGGTCTTGAGACACCATTTATCTTCTAAACTACATCCTGTACCTTAATTTTGACATGTAACATCTGCCAAGGGGTACATCTGCTTTGTAACACTGATTCTTGATTGTTTCAAATAAGAACTTTAATAACAGTTACAATTTAGTTAGCACGAACCAATTCCATTTATTACAACTGCAAATACCCCTTATGTCCCTTTTTATTGGTTTCCATGCTAATGGCCTTGCTTTCCTCCTTGCTATGGATAAACTTGTATTTTCTCAATTTCTTCTTTTGCTACCTCAATTGTTTGGCCTGCAGATCAGCTGCTAAGCCCATCCACATTCAGCTCTTAGTCTTCAGAGGGAAACTTTGAGCACAGTGAGAATCTCCCAGTGTGCAGGAGGGTCCCTGTGTGCCAGCTGCAGCTGGGGCCTCAGCCATCTCCTCTCTCAACAGGTTCCCCTCTGCAGCTTCACAGGAAAGGCCAACACCTCCCTCAGGGACACCTGCACCACACATTTCACATCTCCATGCCCATACGTGATGTCCCTGTCACAGCTGCATTACCAGCTTGCTGCTGTGCAGATGCTGCCACCACCCAAAGCAAGGCCCTGTGTCCCTGAAGGGACCCGCCCTGCTCTGTGGCCTGGACTGAAGGTGGGTCCCTCCTGCCAGGGCAGGGCCCTGCACAGCTCTTCTGTTCCAATAAAGAGATGGAGCTCTCACCCCAGTGTCTGGCTGGTACCACCAGCAAAGCCCACACAGCACCAGCCCTGGCTGAGCTCCATGTCCAGGAGCAGGCAGGGCTGACCCTGGTGTGGGCAGGCAGGAGCCAGGCAGGGGCTGCTGTGACCAGAGGCAGGGCCCCAAGGGGCTGGGGGAGTCCGTGTTGAGCGTCCCTGGGATGAGGGCACATTTCCTTCAGTGGCATCACCTGGGCCTGGACCTCCTCCAGTGCCATGCCCAGGAAAAGAGGCAACCATCAAGAGCATCTCCTGGGACAGCGCCTGACCAGCAATGTCAGCAGGCAAAACCAAGGTTTTGTTTAGCAATGACCCTTTGATCAACTCAAAGATTTACATTAAGGCCAGACCAGTAGGACAGATGGGAGTACTTCCCTCTGGGACGGGGCTCCTGTCACTTCACAGTCTCCATCCCCCACTAGGAACCGCAGAACTCCGGCCAGCCCCTTTCCCCCTGCGGCCTTGTCCTGTTTGTGGGGGAAGAGGATGAACCAGAGCCCTGTTACCTCTTCAAAAGCCAGAAACCAAAGAGAAAGAGAAATTCCCAGGCTTAAGTTTTAAAGGGTGGTGTTCACAGGTTGATATCACTTTTCAATGGTCAAAACTACTGTCAGTTCTTGGAAATGACCAGTTATAGGCCAGGAGAAAAAACTCCCATCAGCCTCCAGCAACCTTAACATCCTTAGCTGTTCGTCTTTTTTTCTTAAATGTCAATCTATCACACACCACAGCAGTGACAGCCCCAGTGTTCCCCTGTCTGTGACACCACAGCTGTGACAGCCCCAGTGTTCCACTCTCTGTGACACCACAGCAGTGAAACCCTTGTTACTCTGGGGTTAAATGTTTCTGAAAATGTTTCTTAAAACCATGTAGAAGTAGGCCACAAGAATGTCTGGTATTGGGGATGGTCTAGCAAGCTGAAATGTTTACGGTAACAGGAACTGGTACTTGGGGATTCCAAGATACCCACCCAGAGATAAGATCCGTACATGTTCGTACAAGGATGAGCTAACTCTCATGAAGCAATATTGATAAAGCTAATCAAGCAATATTAATGAGGCAATATTGATAAGGTTGTTACAGTGATTACTGCTACAGCTGAAATTGTATAAATATGTGCACTTTGGACAAAGATGATGGAGCTAGATTTGGATTGCTCATACCCCAAGTTCCCGTGTGCTTCAATCAAGCACCTGCATATAATCAATCTGTGATTATGTGTGTTCCTGAACACTGACATCAGCGTCTCCCTGCACCCAGGGCAGCTCCCACCAGAGACCCTGCCCTGATTTAATTCCCAATCCAGGAGCTACAACAAGCATGGGTGAAGTTCTGGGGGCTGGCAGGGAAATGTCACTGTAAGATCTTGCTGCACTTGGCTCTCGGCCCCTTCTCAAGAGCTTTGCCTTCAAGGGCAGGAACATCTTTTCCTTGCTGGCAACTGGAATTCCAGACTCTTGGAGTGTGTGCCATGCAGGACCACACAGACTGGGATCCATGGGCTGGGATTGCCCAGAATGGGATTGCACAGACCGGGACCGTATGGATCAGCACCAGAGACTGGGATCAAATGGACCGGGACCACATGGACCGGGATGGCTGCACTGGAATGATGCAAACTGAGGTGGTCCCACCCCGCCCAGGGCTCCCTCCCAGTTCTCTCCCAGTCCCTCTCAGCCCTCCCCAGTCTCGCCCAGGGGCACAGCCAAAACTGCCCGGAGTGAACGCGGTGGTCCCGGAGCGATCCCAGAGCTGATTCTGGTCCCGGTGTCGATCTCTGTCCCGGAGCTGTGGTGGTCCCAGTGTCGGTCCCAGAGCGCTCCCAGTCCCAGTCTTTGTCTTCATCTCACTCTCAGTCCCGGTCTCGGTCCCGGAGCGGTGCCGGTCTCAGTGCCGGTGCCAGTGCTGGTTTCAGTCCTGGTCTCAGTCTTGGCCTCGGAGCAGTTCCTGTCCCAGTGTCAGTGCTGGTCCTGGAGTGATCCTGGTGCTGATCCCAGTGCTGGTCCTGGAGTGATCCCAGTGCTGATCCCAGTGCTGGTCCTGGAGTGATCCCAGCGCTGATCCCAGTGCTGTTCCAGGAGTGATCCTGGTGCTGATCCCAGTGCTGGTCCTGGAGTGATCCCAGTGCTGATCCCAGTGCTGCTCCAGGAGTGATCCCAGTGCTGATCCCAGTGCTAGTCCAGGAGTGATCCCGGTGCTGATCCCAGTGCTGTTTCAGGAGTGATCCTGGTGCTGATCCCAGTGCTGGTCCTGGAGTGATCCCGGTGCTGCTCCAGGAGTGATCCCGGAGCCGATCCCGGTTCTGGTCTCAGTCTCGGTCTCGGATCACTCCTGGTGTTGATCCCAGTCCCTGTGCTGGCCTTGGTCTCAGTCTCGGAGCAGTCCCGGGGCACTCCCGGAGCCGATTCCGGTCCCGGTGTCGATCTCAATCCCAGAGCGGTGCCGGTCCCGGTCTCAGTCCCGGTCCCGGAGCGGTGCCGGTCTCGGTGCCGGTGCTGGATTCAGTCCCAGTCTCAGGCCCGGTCTCAGTCCCGGTCTCAGTCTCGATCTCGGTCTCACTCCCAGTCCCGGTGCCGCTCGAACCGAGCCCTTTTCGGGTGATTTCAGGTCCCTTTTGGGCGTTTCAGGCCAGGCTGGGGAATGCTGGGGCCCTTTGGGTGATTTGAGGCAAAACCAGCGACTTTCAGGGTGGATCTTGCACCCATTTGGGAGATCCCAGGGTGATTTTAGGCCATTTGGAGTGGGTTTTACACCAGTTTGGGCAATTTATGCCCTTTTGGTTGCAATTGGACCCCTTGGGATGATTTTAACCCCATTTGGCTGATGTTAGGCCAAACCATGCACATTTAGCGCAGAATTCAGGTCCCTTTGGATGGTTTTGCTTTTAACCTTTGTTTACCGAAATTTCAGCAGTTTTACCCTTTTTTTTTTCTATTTGATTCATCAAAATCTTCATAAAAATTGCCCCAAATGTTCTCAAAATCATACAAAATTCCAGAAAAAATCCACAATATTCAAAAAAATCTCAAAGAATTCCCTAAATCTTCACAAAACCCTGTCAAATTCCAGAAACATCCCACAAAATACCCACAAATTTCAACAAAATCTAAGACAAATCCCACAAAATCCTTCAAGTCTTCACAAAACCCCACAAAATTCAAGAAAAATTCCAGAAAATTCCAAAGCAATCCCATAAATTCAAGAAAAACCCAGAAAATTATTTAAATTTTTTCAAAATCCCATAAAATTCTAGAAAAATCCCCACAAAATTGTAGAAAAATAAAAATTCCCTAAATCTTCTCAAAACTTTACCAAATTCCAGAAACATCCCACAAAATCCCCACTAATTTCCACAAAATTTCAGAAAAATCCCACAAAATTCTTCACGTCTCCTCAAAATCCCTCAAGATTCCAGAAAAAAATCTCACAAAATTCCCTAAATCTTCCCAAAACCCTACCAAATTCCAGAAACATCCCACCAAATCTCCTCAAAATTCCAAAGAAGCTAAGAAAAATCCCTCATAATTCTTCAAGTCTCCACAAAATGCGACAAAATTCAAGAAAAATTCCACAAAATTGCAGAAATCTTCCCAAAAGACCACCAAATTCCAGAAACATCCCAAAAAATCTAAACAAATTTCCACAAAATCTAAGAAAATACCTCAAACTCCATGTCTCCTCAAAATCCCTCAAAATTCCACAAATCTCCCACAAAATCTCCTCAATAGCCTGCAAAATTCAAGAAAAATCCCACAAAATTGCAGAAAAATCCCACAAAATTCTTTCAATTTTCTCAAAATTCCAGAAAATTCCAAGGAAATTGTACAAAATCTCCAAAGAATTCCACAAATTTTAAGAAAAATCCCCAACCAAATTCTTCTTGTCTCATCAAAATCCCTCAAAATTCCGAAAACATTTCAGAAATCTTCTCAATATCCCACAAAAATCAAGAAAGAACCCATAAAATTCCAGAAAAAATTCTCAAAATTGTGTAAATCCTCTCAAAACCCAAACTAATTCCAGAAATGTCTCTCAAAATCTCCAAAAATTCCCACAAAATCTAAGAAAAATCTCAGAATATCTAAGAAAAATCCCACA
This sequence comes from Cyanistes caeruleus, assembly GCF_971803275.1. Lineage (NCBI taxonomy): Eukaryota > Metazoa > Chordata > Aves > Passeriformes > Paridae > Cyanistes > Cyanistes caeruleus. The sequence goes on along the minus strand of NW_028256006.1, from coordinate 111,687 downwards.
AAATTCCCGAAATCTTCTCAAACCTTACTAAATTCTAGAAACATCCCACCAAATCTCCTCAGATTTCCATTAAATTCCACAAAAATTGGATACAATTAAAAAAAATACTACAAAATTCCAAAAAATCTTACAAAGTTATTGAAATTTTCAAAAAAGTCCACAAAATTCCAGCAACATCCCACAAAATTGCAGAAATGTTCTCAAAACACCACCAAATTCCAGTCCCATCTCACCCAATCGCCATAAATTTCCACAAAATCTAAGAAAATACCACAAAATTCTTCAAGTCTCTTAAAAATCCCTCTAAATTCCACAAAACTACCAGAAATTCTTTTAAATATCCTACAAAATTCAGGAAAAAACCCACCAAACTCTAGAAATTTCCTAAATTTCCTCAGAACTTCACCAAATTCCAGAAACGTCCCACCAAATCACCACAAATTTCCACAAAATCTATGAAAAATCCCAAAAATTCTACAAGTCTTCTCAAAATCCCACAAAATCCCAGAAAATTCCACAACATTCAGAAAAATACCACAAAATTCCTGAAAAATACCACAAAATTATTTAAATTTTCACAAAATACCACAAAATTGCAGAAAAATCCCATACAATTCCCTAAATGTTATGAAATCACTACCAAATTCCAGAAACATCCCACAAAATCATCACAAATTTCTACAAAATCAAAGAAAAATCCCACCAAATTCTTCAAGTCTCCTCAAAATCCCACAACATTCTAGAAATAAATACCACAACATTGCAGAAATCCTCTCAAAACCCTACCAAATTTCAGAAACATCTCAAAAAACCCCCTTAATATCCACAAAAATCTAAGAAAAATCCCACACAATTCAAAAAAATCCCACAAAATTGCAGAAACAACCCACCAAATCGCCACACATTTCCACAAAATCTAAGAAAAATCCCACCATATTCTTCAAGTTTCCTCAAAATCCCACAATATTCCAGAAAAAAAAAACACAACATTGCAGAAATCTTCTCAAAACGGTGCCAGATTCCTGAAACTTCTCAAAAAATCACCTGAATATCCAAAAAAAATCAAAGAAAAATCCCACACAATTCCACAAAATGCCACAAAATTGCAGAAATCTTCTCAAAACCCCAAGAAATTCCAGAAACATCCCACCAAATCACCACAAATTTCCACAAAATCTAAGAAAATACCACAAAATTTTTCAAGTCTTTTAAAAATCCCTCTAAATTCCACAAAACTACCAGAAATTCCTTTCAATATCCTACAAAATTCAGGAAAAAACCCACCAAACTCTAGAAATTTCCTAAATTTCCTCAAAACTTCACCAAATTCCAGAAACATCCCAACAAATCGCCACAAATTTCCACAAAATCTATGAAAAATCGCACAAATTCTTCATGTCTCCTCAAAATCCCACAAAATCCCAGAACATAGAAAAAATATCCCACAAAGTTCCTGTCACATCCCACCAAATCCCCACAAATTTCCACCATCTAAAAAAAAATCCCACCAAATTCTTCCAGTCTCCACAAAATCCCACAAAAAACCAGAACATTGCAAAAAAATCCCACAAAATTGCAGAAAAACCCCACCAAATCACCACAAACTTCCACAAAGTCTCCTCAAAATCCCACAACATTCCAGAAAAAAATACTACCAAATTGCAGAAATCTTCTCAAAATCCTATCAAATTCCAGAAACTTCTTAAAAAATCCCCTGAATATCCCACAATAATCTAAGAAAACACCCACCAAATTCCACAAAATTGCAGAAATCTTCTGAAAACCCCACCAAATTTCCAGTCACATCCCACCAAATCCCCACACATATCCACAAAATCTAAGAAAATACCTCAAAATTCTTCATGTCTCCTCAAAATCCCACTACATCCCAAAAAACTCCCACAAAATCTTCTCAATATCCTACCAAATTCAAGAAAAATCCCACCAAACTGCAGACAAATCCCACACAATTTCATAAATTTCCTCAAAACCCCACCAAATTCCAGAAACATCCCAACAAATCTCCACAAATTTCCACAAAATCTAAGAAAATCCAACCAAATTCTTCAAGTCTCCTCAAACTCCCACAACATTCTAGAAAATAATACCACAACATTGCAGAAATCTTCTCAAAACACTACCAAATTCCAGATACTCAAAAAATCCAATGAATATCCCACAATAATCTAAGAAAAATCCCACACAATTCCACAAAATTGCAGAAATCTTCTCAAAACCCCACCAAATTCTAGTCACATCCCTCCAATTCCCCACGCATTTGCACAAAATCTAAGAAAATACCTCAATATTCCTCATGTCTCTTCAAAATCTCTCAAAATTCCGCAAAACACCCAGAAAATCTTCACAATATCCTATGAAATTGAGGAAAAATCCCACCAAATTCCAGAAAAATCCCACACAATTCTGAAATATTACCAAAACCCCACCAAATTCCAGAAACATCCCACCAAATTGCCGCAAATTTCCACAAAATCTAAGAAAAATTACACAAAATTTTTCAAGTCTCTTCAAAGTCCAAAAAATACTACAAAACTCAAAAAAATCTATTCATTATCCTATGAAATTAAAGAAAAATTAAAAAAAATGCTGAAAATTCCCACATAATATCCTACAGATTTTCTGAAAACCGCACTAAATTCCAGAAACATCCCACCAAATCGCCACACATTTCCACAAAATCGAAGAAAATCCCACAAAAGTCTTCATTTCTCCTGAAAACCCCACAAATTTCCAGAAAACTCCCAAAAAATCTTCTCAATATCCTACCAAATTCAAGAAAAATCCCACCAAACTGCAGACAAATCCCACACAATTTCATATATTTCCTCAAAGCTCCACCAAATTCCACAATCATCCCACCAAATCCTCACAAATTTCCACAAAATCTAAGAAAAATTCCACAAAATTCTTCAAGTCTCCTCAAAATCCCACAACATTCAAGAAAAAAGTACCGCACAATGACCTACATTTTCTGAAAACCCTGCCAAATTCCAGAAACATCTCAAAAAATCCCCTGAATATCCCACAATAATCTAAGAAACATCCCACAAAATTTTTCACGTCTCCTCAAAATACTACAAAATACCACAACATTGGGAAAAAATCACACAAAATTCCAGAAACATCCCACCAAATCACCACACATTACCACAACATCTAAGAAAAATCCCACAATATTCTTCAAGTCTCCTCAAAATCCCACAACATTCCAGAAAAAAAACACCACAACATTGCAGAAATGTTCCAAAAAACCTACCAAATTCCAGAAACATCCCATCAAATCGCCACACATTTCCACAAAATCTAAGAAAATACCTCAAAATTCTTCATGTCTCCTCAAAATCCCACAACATTCCAGAAAACGCCCACAAAATCTTCTCAATATCCTATGAAATTCAAGAAAAATCCCACCAAACTGCAGACAAATCCCACATAATTTCCTAAATTTCCTCAAAACCACACCAAATTCCAGAAACATCCCAACAAATCGCCACACATTTCCACAAAATCTAAGAAAAATCCCACAAAATTCCTCAAGTCTCCTCAAACTCCCACAACATTCCAGAAAAACGTACCGCACAATGACCTAAATTTTCTGAAAACCCTGCCAAATTCCAGAAACATCTCAAAAAATCCCCGAAATATCCCACAAAATCTAAGAAAAATTCCACAAAATTCTTCATGTCTCCTCAAAATCCCACAACATTCCAGAAAAAAATACCACAACATTGCAGAAATCTTCTCAAAACCCTACCAAATTCCAGAAACTTCTCAAAAAATCCCCTGAATATCCCACAATAATCTAAGAAAAATCCCACACAATTCCACAAAATTGCAGAAATCTTCTCAAAACCCCACCAAATTCCAGTCACATCCCACCAAATACCCACACATTTCCACAAAATCTAAGAAAATACCTCAAAATTCTTCATGTCTCCTCAAAATCCCTCCAAATCCTGCAAAACTCCCACAAAATCTTTTCAATATCCTATGAAATTCAAGAAAAATCCCACCAAACTGCAGACAAATCCCACATAATTTCCTAAATTTCCTCAAAACCCCACCAAATTCCAGTCAAATCCCACCAAATACCCACACATTTCCACAAAATCTAAGAAAATACCTCAAAATTCTTCATGTCTCCTCAAAATCCCTCCAAATCCTGCAAAACTCCCACAAAATCTTTTCAATATCCTATGAAATTCAAGAAAAATCCCACCAAATTGCAGACAAATCCCACATAATTTCCTAAATTTCCTCAAAACCCCACCAAATTCCAGAAACATCCCAACAAATCGCCACACATTTCCACAAAATCTAAGAAAATCCAACCAAATTCTTCAAGTCTCCTCAAACTCCCACAACATTCCAGAAAATAATACTACAACATTGCAGAAATCTTCTCAAAACACTACCAAATTCCAGATACATCTCTAAAAATCCAATGAATATCCCACAATAATCTAAGAAAAATCCCACAGAATTCCACAAAATTGCAGAAATCTTCTCAAAACCCCACCAAATTCCAGTCACATCCCACCAAATCCCCACACATATCCACAAGATCTAAGAAAATACCTCAAAATTCTTCATGTCTCCTCAAAATTCCACAAAACTCCCACAAAATCTTTTCAATATCCTACCAAATTCAAGAAAAACCCCACCAAACTGCAGACAAATCCCACATAATTTCCTAAATTTCCTCAAAACCCCACCAAATTCCAGTGACATCCCTCAAAATCGCCACACATTTCCACAAAATCTAAGAAAAATGCCAAAAAATTCTTCAACTCTCCTCAAAATCCCACAACATTCCAGAAAAAAATACCACAATATTGCAGAAATCTTCTCAAAACCCCACCAAATTCCAGTCACATCCCTCCGATTCCCCACGCATTTGCACAAAAGCTAAGAAAATACCTCAATATTCTTCATGTCTCTTCAAAATCTCTCAAAATTCCACAAAACACCCAGAAAATCTTCACAATATCCTATGAAATTGAGGAAAAATCCCACCAAATTCCAGAAAAATCCCACACAATTCTGAAATATTACCAAAACCCCACCAAATTCCAGAAACATCCCACCAAACGCCGCAAATTTCCACAAAATCTAAGAAAAATTACACAAAATTTTTCAAGTCTCTTCAAAGTCCAAAAAATACTACAAAACTCAAAAAAATCTATTCATTATCCTATGAAATTAAAGAAAAATTCAAAAAAATGCTGAAAATTCCCACATAATATCCTACAGATTTTCTGAAAACCGCACTAAATTCCAGAAACATCCCACCAAATCGCCACACATTTCCACAAAATCGAAGAAAATCCCACAAAAGTCTTCATTTCTCCTGAAAACCCCACAAAATTCCAGAAATCTCCCAAAAAATCTTTTCAATATCCTACCAAATTCAAGAAAAATCCCACCAAACTGCAGACAAATCCCACACAATTTCTTAAATTTCCTCAAAACCCCACCAAATTCCACAATTATCTCACCAAATCCCCACAAATTTCCACAAAATCTAAAAAAAATCCCACAAAATTCTTCAAGTCTCCTCAAACTCCCACAACATTCTAGAAAAAAACACCACAACAATGCAGAAATCTTCTCAAAATTCCACCAAATTCCAGAAACATCTCAAAAAATGCCCTGAATATCCCACAATAATCTAAGAAAAATCCCACACCATTCCACAAAATTGCAGAAATATTCTCAAAACCCCACCAAATTCCAAAAACATCTCAAAAAATGCCCTGAATATCCCACAATAATCTAAGAAAAATCCCACCAAATTCCACAAAATTGCAGAAATCTTCTCAAAACCCCACCAAATTCCCGTCACATCCCACCAAATCCCCACACATATCCACAAAATCTAAGAAAATACCTCAAAATTCTTCATGTCTCCTCAAAATCCCACTACATTCCAGAAAACTCCCACAAAATCTTCTCAATATCCTATGAAATTCAAGAAAAATCCCACCAAACTGCAGACAAATCCCACACAATTTCATAAATTTCCTCAAAACCCCACCAAATTCCAGAAACATCCCACCAAATCTCCACAAATTTCCACAAAATCTAAGAAAATACCTCAAAATTCTTCATGTCGCCTAAAAATCCCACTACATTCCAGAAAAATCCCACAAAATCTTCTCAATATCCTATGAAATTCAAGAAAAATCCCACCAAACTGCAGACAAATCCCACACAACTTCATAAATTTCCTCAAAACCCCACCAAATTCCAGTCACATCCCACCAAATCGCCCCAAATTTCCACAGCATCTAAGAAAAATCCCACAGAATTCTTCAAGACTCCAAAATATCCCACAACATTCCAGAAAAAAATCCCACCAAATTCCAAAAATCTTCTCAAAACCCCAACAAATTCCAGTCACATCTCACCAAATCCCCACACATATCCAAAAAATCTAAGAAAATAACTCAAAATTCTTCATGTCGCCTAAAAATCCCTCAAAATTCTACAAAACTCCTACCAAAATCTTCTCAATATCCTATGAAATTCAAGAAAAATCCCACCAAACTGCAGACAAATCCCACATAATTTCCTAAATTTCCTCAAAACCACACCAAATTCCAGAAACATCCCAACAAATCGCCACACATTTCCACAAAATCTAAGAAAAATCCCACAAAATTCCTCAAGTCTCCTCAAACTCCCACAACATTCCAGAAAAAAGTACCGCACAATGACCTAAATTTTCTGAAAACCCTGCCAAATTCCAGAAACATCTCAAAAAATCCCCGAAATATCCCACAAAATCTAAGAAAAATTCTACAAAATTCTTCATGTCTCCTCAAAATCCCACAACATTCCAGAAAAAAATACCACAACATTGCAGAAATCTTCTCAAAACCCTACCAAATTCCAGAAACTTCTCAAAAAATCCCCTGAATATCCCACAATAATCTAAGAAAAATCCCACACAATTCCACAAAATTGCAGAAATCTTCTCAAAACCCCACCAAATTCCAGTCACATCCCTCCAATTCCCCACGCTTTTGCACAAAATCTAAGAAAATACCTCAATATTCCTCATGTCTCTTCAAAATCTCTCAAAATTCCGCAAAACACCCAGAAAATCTTCACAATATCCTATGAAATTGAGGAAAAATCCCACCAAATTGCAGAAAAATCCCACACAATTCTGAAATATTACCAAAACCCCACCAAATTCCAGAAACATCCCACCAAATCGCCGCAAATTTCCACAAAATCTAAGAAAAATTACACAAAATTTTTCAAGTCTCTTCAAAGTCCAAAAAATACTACAAAACTCAAAAAAATCTATTCATTATCCTATGAAATTAAAGAAAAATTAAAAAAAATGCTGAAAATTCCCACATAATATCCTACAGATTTTCTGAAAACCGCACTAAATTCCAGAAACATCCCACCAAATCGCCACACATTTCCACAAAATCGAAGAAAATCCCACAAAAGTCTTCATTTCTCCTGAAAACCCCACAAAATTCCAGAAAACTCCCAAAAAATCTTTTCAATATCCTACCAAATTCAAGAAAAATCCCACAAAACTGCAGACAAATCCCACACAATTTCATATATTTCCTCAAAGCCCCACCAAATTCCACAATCATCCCACCAAATCCTCACAAATTTCCACAAAATCTAAGAAAAATTCCACAAAATTCTTCAAGTCTCCTCAAAATCCCACAACATTCAAGAAAAAAATACCACACAATGACCTAAATTTTCTGAAAACCCTGCCAAATTCCAGAAACATCTCAAAAAATCCCCTGAATATCCCACAAAATCTAAGAAACATCCCACAAAATTTTTCACGTCTCCTCAAAATACTACAAAATACCACAACATTGGGAAAAAATCACACCAAATTCCAGAAACATCCCACCAAATCACCACACATTACCACAACATCTAAGAAAAATCCCACAATATTCTTCAAGTCTCCTCAAAATCCCACAACATTCCAGAAAAAAAATACCACAACATTGCAGAAATGTTCCAAAAAACCTACCAAATTCCAGAAACATCCCATCAAATCGCCACACATTTCCACAAAATCTAAGAAAATACCTCAAAATTCTTCATGTCTCCTCAAAATCCCACAACATTCCAGAAAACGCCCACAAAATCTTCTCAATATCCTATGAAATTCAAGAAAAATCCCACCAAACTGCAGACAAATCCCACATAATTTCCTAAATTTCCTCAAAACCACGCCAAATTCCAGAAACATCCCAACAAATCGCCACACATTTCCACAAAATCTAAGAAAAATCCCACAAAATTCCTCAAGTCTCCTCAAACTCCCACAACATTCCAGAAAAACGTACCGCACAATGACCTAAATTTTCTGAAAACCCTGCCAAATTCCAGAAACATCTCAAAAAATCCCCGAAATATCCCACAAAATCTAAGAAAAATTCCACAAAATTCTTCATGTCTCCTCAAAATCCCACAACATTCCAGAAAAAAAATACCACAACATTGCAGAAATGTTCCAAAAAACCTACCAAATTCCAGAAACATCCCATCAAATACCCACACATTTCCACAAAATCTAAGAAAATACCTCAAAATTCTTCATGTCTCCTCAAAATCCCTCCAAATCCTGCAAAACTCCCACAAAATCTTTTCAATAGCCTATGAAATTCAAGAAAAATCCCACCAAACTGCAGACAAATCCCACATAATTTCCTAAATTTCCTCAAAACCCCACCAAATTCCAGAAACATCCCAACAAATTGCCACACATTTCCACAAAATCTAAGAAAATCCAACCAAATTCTTCAAGTCTCCTCAAACTCCCACAACATTCCAGAAAATAATACTATAACATTGCAGAAATCTTCTCAAAACACTACCAAATTCCAGATACATCTCTAAAAATCCAATGAATATCCCACAATAATCTAAGAAAAATCCCACACAATTCCACAAAATTGCAGAAATCTTCTCAAAACCCCACCAAATTCCAGTCACATCCCACCAAATCCCCACACATATCCACAAGATCTAAGAAAATACCTCAAAATTCTTCATGTCTCCTCAAAATTCCACAAAACTCCCACAAAATCTTTTCAATATCCTACCAAATTCAAGAAAAACCCCACCAAACTGCAGACAAATCCCACATAATTTCCTAAATTTCCTCAAAACCCCACCAAATTCCAGTGACATCCCTCAAAATCGCCACACATTTCCACAAAATCTAAGAAAAATGCCAAAAAATTCTTCAACTCTCCTCAAAATCCCACAACATTCCAGAAAAAAATACCACAATATTGCAGAAATCTTCTCAAAACCCCACCAAATTCCAGTCACATCCCTCCGATTCCCCACGCATTTGCACAAAAGCTAAGAAAATACCTCAATATTCTTCATGTCTCTTCAAAATCTCTCAAAATTCCACAAAACACCCAGAAAATCTTCACAATATCCTATGAAATTGAGGAAAAATCCCACCAAATTCCAGAAAAATCCCACACAATTCTGAAATATTACCAAAACCCCACCAAATTCCAGAAACATCCCACCAAACGCCGCAAATTTCCACAAAATCTAAGAAAAATTACACAAAATTTTTCAAGTCTCTTCAAAGTCCAAAAAATACTACAAAACTCAAAAAAATCTATTCATTATCCTATGAAATTAAAGAAAAATTCAAAAAAATGCTGAAAATTCCCACATAATATCCTACAGATTTTCTGAAAACCGCACTAAATTCCAGAAACATCCCACCAAATCGCCACACATTTCCACAAAATCGAAGAAAATCCCACAAAAGTCTTCATTTCTCCTGAAAACCCCACAAAATTCCAGAAATCTCCCAAAAAATCTTTTCAATATCCTACCAAATTCAAGAAAAATCCCACCAAACTGCAGAAAAATCCCACACAATTTCTTAAATTTCCTCAAAACCCCACCAAATTCCACAATTATCTCACCAAATCCCCACAAATTTCCACAAAATCTAAAAAAAATCCCACAAAATTCTTCAAGTCTCCTCAAACTCCCACAACATTCTAGAAAAAAATACCACAACAATGCAGAAATCTTCTCAAAATTCCACCAAATTCCAGAAACATCTCAAAAAATGCCCTGAATATCCCACAATAATCTAAGAAAAATCCCACACCATTCCACAAAATTGCAGAAATATTCTCAAAACCCCACCAAATTCCAAAAACATCTCAAAAAATGCCCTGAATATCCCACAATAATCTAAGAAAAATCCCACCAAATTCCACAAAATTGCAGAAATCTTCTCAAAACCCCACCAAATTCCCGTCACATCCCACCAAATCCCCACACATATCCACAAAATCTAAGAAAATACCTCAAAATTCTTCATGTCTCCTCAAAATCCCACTACATTCCAGAAAACTCCCACAAAATCTTCTCAATATCCTATGAAATTCAAGAAAAATCCCACCAAACTGCAGACAAATCCCACACAACTTCATAAATTTCCTCAAAACCCCACCAAATTCCAGTCACATCCCACCATATCGCCCCAAATTTCCACAGCATCTAAGAAAAATCCCACAGAATTCTTCAAGACTCCAAAATATCCCACAACATTCCAGAAAAAAATCCCACCAAATTCCAAAAATCTTCTCAAAACCCCAACAAATTCCAGTCACATCTCACCAAATCCCCACACATATCCAAAAAATCTAAGAAAATAACTCAAAATTCTTCATGTCGCCTAAAAATCCCTCAAAATTCTACAAAACTCCTACCAAAATCTTCTCAATATCCTATGAAATTCAAGAAAAATCCCACCAAACTGCAGACAAATCCCACATAATTTCCTAAATTTCCTCAAAACCACACCAAATTCCAGAAACATCCCAACAAATCGCCACACATTTCCACAAAATCTAGGAAAAATCCCACAAAATTCCTCAAGTCTCCTCAAACTCCCACAACATTCCAGAAAAAAGTACCGCACAATGACCTAAATTTTCTGAAAACCCTGCCAAATTCCAGAAACATCTCAAAAAATCCCCGAAATATCCCACAAAATCTAAGAAAAATTCCACAAAATTCTTCATGTCTCCTCAAAATCCCACAACATTCCAGAAAAAAATACCACAACATTGCAGAAATCTTCTCAAAACCCTACCAAATTCCAGAAACTTCTCAAAAAATCCCCTGAATATCCCACAATAATCTAAGAAAAATCCCACACAATTCCACAAAATTGCAGAAATCTTCTCAAGACCTCACCCAATTCCAGTCACATCCCACCAAATACCCACACATATCCAAAAAATCTAAGAAAATAACTCAAAATTCTTCATGTCTCCTCAAAATCCCAAAAAAAATTCCACAAAACTCACAGAAAATCTTCTCAATATCCTATGAAATTCTGGAAAAATCCCACCAAATTGCAGAAAAATCCCACATAAATCTGAAATATTCCCAAAACCCCACCAAATTCCTGAAACATCCCACCAAATCGCCACAAACTTCCACAACATCTAGAGAAAAATCCCACAAAATTCTTCAAGTCTCCTCAAAATCCCACAACATTTCAGATAAAAATCCCACAACATTGCAGAAACCTTCTCAAAACCCCACCCAATTCCCGACACATCCCACGAAATCCCCAAACATTTCCACAAAATCTAAGAAAATACCTCAAAATTCTTCATGTCGCCTCAAAATCCTTCAAAATTCTACAAAACTCCCAGAAAATCTTTTCAATATCCTACCAAATTCAGGAAATATCCCACCAAACTGCAGACAAATCCCACACAATTTCATAAATTTCCTCAAAACCCCACCAAATTCCAGAAACATCCCACCAAATCGCCACAAATTTCCACCATCTAAAAAAAAATCCCACCAAATTCTTCAAGTCTCCACAAAATCCCACAAAATACCACAACATTGCAAAAAAATCCCTCAAAATTGCAGAAAAACCCCACCAAATCACCACAAACTTCCACAAAGTCTCCTCAAAATCCCACAAAATTCTTCAAGTCTCCTCAAAATCCCACAACATTCCAGAAAAAAATACCACCAAATTGCAGAAATCTTCTCAAAATTCTATCAAATTCCAGTCACATTCCTCCAAATCACCACACATTTCCACAAAATCTAAGAAAATTACACAAAATACTTCAAGTCTCCTCAAAAGCCCACAATATTCCAGAAAAAAATCCCACACAATTACCTAAATTTCCTGAAAACCCTGCCAAATTCCAGAAACATCTCAAAAACTCCCCTGAATATCAAAATCTATGAAAAATCCCACACAATTGCACAAAATGCCACAAAATTGCAGAAATTCTTCTCAAAACCCCAACAAATTCCAGTCACATCTCACCAAATCCCTACACATTTCCATAAAATCTAAGAAAATACCTCAAAATTCTTCATGTCTCCTCAAAATCCCTCAAAATACTACAAAACTCCCACAAAATCTTTTCAATATCCTACAAAATTCAGGAAAAAAACCACTAAACTGCAGAAATTTCCTAAATTTCCTCGAAACTTCACCAAATCCCAGAAACATCCCACCAAATCACCACAAATTTCCACAAAATCTATGAAAAATCGCACAAATTCTTCAAGAATCCTCAAAATCCCACAAAATTCCAGAACATTGAAAAAATATCCCAAAAAGTTCCTGCCACATGCCAAAAATCGCCACAAATTTCCACAACATCTATGAAAATCCCACAAAATTCCACAAAATCCCACAAAATTGCAGAATTCTTCTCAAAACCCCACCAAATTCCAGAAACATCCCACCAAATTCCCATGCATTTCCACAAAATCTGAGAAAATACCTCAAAATTCTTCATGTCTCCTCAAAATCCAACAACATTCCAGAAAAAAATACCACACAATTACATAAATTTTCTGAAAACCCTGCCAAATTCCAGAATCATCTCAAAAAATCCCCTGAATATCCCACAATAATCTAAGAAAAATCCCACACCATTCCACAAAATCACACAAAATTGCAAAAATCTTCTCAAAACCCCAACAAATTCCAATCACATCCCACCAAATCCCCACACATATCCGCAAAATCGAAGAAAATACCTCAAAATTCATCATGTCGCCTCAAAATCCCTCAAAATTCCACTAAACTCCCAGAAAATCTTCTCAATATCCTATGAAATTCTGGAAAAATCCCACCTAAGCGCAGAAAAATCCCACATAATATCCTACAAATTTTCTCAAAACCCCACCAAATTCCAGTCACATCCCTCCGATTCCCCACGCATTTGCACAAAAGCTAAGATACCTCAATATTCTTCATGTCTCTTCAAAATCTCTCAAAATTCCACAAAACACCCAGAAAATCTTCACAATATCCTATGAAATTGAGGAAAAATCCCACCAAATTCCAGAAAAATCCCACACAATTCTGAAATATTACCAAAACCCCACCAAATTCCAGAAACATCCCACCAAACGCCGCAAATTTCCACAAAATCTAAGAAAAATTACACAAAATTTTTCAAGTCTCTTCAAAGTCCAAAAAATACTACAAAACTCAAAAAAATCTATTCATTATCCTATGAAATTAAAGAAAAATTCAAAAAAATGCTGAAAATTCCCACATAATATCCTACAGATTTTCTGAAAACCGCACTAAATTCCAGAAACATCCCACCAAATCGCCACAAAATTCCACAAAATCGAAGAAAATCCCACAAAAGTCTTCATTTCTCCTGAAAACCCCACAAAATTCCAGAAAACTCCCAAAAAATCTTTTCAATATCCTACGAAATTCAAGAAAAATCCCACCAAACTGCAGACAAATCCCACACAATTTCTTAAATTTCCTCAAAACCCCACCAAATTCCACAATTATCTCACCAAATCCCCACAAATTTCCACAAAATCTAAAAAAAATCCCACAAAATTCTTCAAGTCTCCTCAAACTCCCACAACATTCTAGAAAAAACCACCACAACAATGCAGAAATCTTCTCAAAATTCCACCAAATTCCAAAAACATCTCAAAAAATGCCCTGAATATCCCACAATAATCTAAGAAAAATCCCACACCATTCCACAAAATTGCAGAAATATTCTCAAAACCCCACCAAATTCCAAAAACATCTCAAAAAATGCCCTGAATATCCCACAATAATCTAAGAAAAATCCCACCAAATTCCACAAAATTGCAGAAATCTTCTCAAAACCCCACCAAATTCCCGTCACATCCCACCAAATCCCCACACATATCCACAAAATCTAAGAAAATACCTCAAAATTCTTCATGTCTCCTCAAAATCCCACTACATTCCAGAAAACTCCCACAAAATCTTCTCAATATCCTATGAAATTCAAGAAAAATCCCACCAAACTGCAGACAAATCCCACACAATTTCATAAATTTCCTCAAAACCTCACCAAATTCCAGAAACATCCCACCAAATCTCCACAAATTTCCACAAAATCTAAGAAAATACCTCAAAATTCTTCATGTCGCCTAAAAATCCCACTACATTCCAGAAAAATCCCACAAAATCTTCTCAATATCCTATGAAATTCAAGAAAAATCCCACCAAACTGCAGACAAATCCCACACAACTTCATAAATTTCCTCAAAACCCCACCAAATTCCAGTCACATCCCACCAAATCGCCCCAAATTTCCACAGCATCTAAGAAAAATCCCACAGAATTCTTCAAGACTCCAAAATATCCCACAACATTCCAGAAAAAAATCCCACCAAATTCCAAAAATCTTCTCAAAACCCCAACAAATTCCTGTCACATCCCACCAAATCTCCACACATTTCCACAAAATCTAAGAAAAATTCCACAAAACTTTTCAAGTCTTCTCAAAGTCCCACAAAATACCACAAAACTCCACAAAATATTCTCATTATCCCATGAAATTCAAGAAAAATTCAAAAAAATTGCAGAAAAATCCCACATAATATCTTATAAATTTTCTGAAAACCGCACCAAATTCCTGAAACATCCCACCAAATTGCCACAAATTTCCACAAAATCTAAGAAAATACCTCAAAATATTTCATGTCTCCTCAAAATCCCAAAAAAATTCCACAAAACTCACAGAAAATCTTCTCAATATCCTATGAAATTCTGGAAAAATCCCACCAAATTGCAGAAAAATCCCACACAAATCTGAAATATTCCCAAAACCACACCAAATTGCAGAAACATCCCACCAAATCGCCGCAAATTTCCACAAAATCAAAGAAAAATCCAACCAAATTCTTCAAGACTCCTCAAAATTCAACAAAATACCACAACATTGCAAAAAAATCCCAAAAAATTCCAGAAACATCCCACCAAAAAGCCACAAATTTCCACATCTAAGAAAAATCCCACAAAATTCTTCTAGACTCCTCAAAATCCCACAACATTCCAGAAAAAATCCCACCAAATTGCAAAAACTCTTCTCAAAACCCCACCCAATTCCCGTCACATCCCACCAAATCCCCACACATTTCTGCAAAATCTAAGAAAATACCTCAAAATTCTTCATGTCTCCTCAAAATCCCAAAAAAATTCCACAAAACTCCCAGAAAAGCTTCTCAATATCCTATGAAATTCAGGAAAAATCCCACCAAATTGCAGAAAAATCCCACACAAATCTGAAATATTCCCAAAACCCCACCAAATTCCAGAAACATCCCACCAAATCACCACAAATTTCCACAACAAATAGGGAAAAATCCCACAAAATTCTTCAAGTCCCTTCAAAATCCCACAACATTTCAGAAAAAAATACCACAACATTGCAGAAACCTTCTCAAAACCCCACCAAATTCCAGTCACATCCCACCAAATCCCCACACATTTCCACAAAATCTAAGAAAATACCTCAAAATTCTTCATGTGGCATCAAAATCCCTCAAAATTCCACAAAACTCCTAGAAAATCTTCTCAATATCCTATGAAATTCAAGAAAAATCACACAAATTGCAGAAAAATCCCAAACAATCCTGAAATATTCCCAAAACCACACCAAATTGCAGAAACATCCCACCAAATCGCCGCAAATTTCCACAAAATCTAAGAAAAATCCCTCAAAATTCTTCAAGTCCCCACAAAATCCCATACAATTTCATAAATTTTCTCAAAACCCCACCCAATTCCCATCACATCCCACCAAATCCCCACGTATTTCCACAAAATCTAAGAAAAATACCTCAAAATTCTTCATGTCTCCTCAAAATACCACAAAATTCCACAACATTCCCACAAAATCATCTCAATATCCTATGAAATTCAGGAAAAATCCCACCAAGTTGCAGAAAAATCCCACACAATATCCTACAAATTTTCTCAAAACCCCACCAAATTCCAGTCACATCACAGCAAATCCCCAAACATTTCCACAAAATCTAAGAAAATACCTCAACATTCTTCATGTCTCCTCAAAATCTCTCAAAATTCCACTAAACTCCCAGAAAATCTTCTCAATAGCCTATGAAATTCAGGAATAATCCCACCAAATTGCAGAAAAATCCCAGAACAATATCCTACAAATCTCTTCAAAACCCCAACAAATTCCAGTCACATCCCTCCATATCCCCACACATTTCCACAAATTCTAAGAAAAATTCCACAAAATTTTTCAAGTCTTCTCAAAATCCCTCAAAATTCCACAAAATTTCCGGAAAATCTTCTCAATATCCTATGAAATTGAAGAAAAATCCCACCAAATTGCAGAAAAATCCCACACAATCCTGAAATATTCCCAAAACCCCATGAAATTCCAGAAACATCCCACCAAATCGCCACAAATTTCCACAACATCGAAGAAATATCCAACCAAATTCTTCAAGACTCCTCAAAGTCCTACAAAATATCACAACATTGCAAAAAAATCCCACCAAATTCCAGAAACATCCCACCAAATCACCACAAATTTCCACAACATCTAGAGAAAAATCCCACAAAATTCTTCAAGTCTCCTCAAAATCCCACAACATTTCAGACAAAAATCCCACATCATTGCAGAAACCTTCTCAAAACCCCACCCAATTCCCGACACATCCCACCAAATCCCCACACATTTCCACAAAATCTAAGAAAATACCTCAAAATTCTTCATGTCTCCTCAAAATCCCACAACATTCCAGAAAACACCCACAAAATCTTCTCAATATCCTATGAAATTCAAGAAAAATCCCACCAAACTGCAGACAAATCTCACACAACATCATAAATTTCCTCAAAACCCCACCAAATTCCACAATCATCCCACCAAATCCCCACCAATTTCCACAAAATCTAAGAAAAATTCCACAAAATTCTTCAAGTCTCCTCAAAATCCCACAACATTCAAGAAAGAAATACCACACAATGACTTAAATTTTCTGAAAACCCTGCCAAATTCCAGAAACATCTCAAAAAATCCCCTGAATATCCCACAATAATCTAAGAAAAATCCCACAAAATTTTTCATGTCTCCTCAAAATACTACAAAATACCACAACATTGGGAAAAAATCACACAAAATTCTAGAAACATCCCACCAAATCACCACACATTACCACAACATCTAAGAAAAATCCCACAATATTCTTCATGACTCCTCAAAATCCCACAACATTCTAGAAAAAAATACCACAACATTGCAGAAATGTTCTAAAAACTCTACCAAATTCCAGAAACATCTCAAAAAATCCCCTGGATATCCCACAATCATCTAAGAAAAATCCCACACAATTCCACAAAATTGCAGAAATCTTCTCAAAACCCCACCAAATTCCAGTCACATCCCACCAAATCCCCACACATATCCACAAAATCTAAGAAAATACCTCAAAATTCTTCATGTCTCCTCAGAATCCCACAACATTAAAGAAAACTCCCACAAAATCTTCTCAATATCCTATGAAATTCAAGAAAAATCCCACCAAACTGCAGACAAATCTCACACAATTTCATAAATTTCCTCAAAACCTCACCAAATTCCAGAAACATCCCACCAAACCGCCTCAAATTTCCACAACATCTAAGAAAAATCCCGCAAAATTAGTCTAGTCTCCTCAAAATTATATAAAAATTCCAGAAAACCTTACAAAATTCCACAAAACTCCCACAACATCTTCTCAATATCCGACAAAATTCAAGAAAAATCCCACCAAATTCAAGAAAAATCCCACACGATTCCCTGAATTTCCTCAAAACCACAACAAAGTCCAGAAAGATCCCACCAAATCTCCACAAAATTCCAAGATAGGTTAGAAAAATCCCTCATAATTCTTCAAGTCCCTACAAAATCCTACCAATCTGCAGAAAAATCCCACACAATTCCCTAAATTCCCTCAAAACCCCACCAAATTCCAGAAACATCCCATAAAATCTCCACAAATCTACCCAAAATTGCAGAAAAATCCCACAAAATTGCTGAAATCTTCTCAAAACCGTACCAAATTTGAGAAACATTTCCAAAAATCCCCTGAATATCCAAAAAATCTAAGAAAAATCCCCTAAAATTCTCAGAAAATCCCACCAAATTGCAGAAATCTTCTCAAAACCCCAACAAATTCCAGTCATCATCCCACCAAATCCCCACACATTTCCACAAACTCTAAGAAAAATACCTCAAAATTCTTCATGTCTCCTCAAAATCCCTCAACATTCCAGAAAACTACCACAAAATCTCCCCAATATCCTGCAAAATTTAAGAAAAATCCCACAAAATTGCAGAAAAATCCCACACAAATCATTAAATGTTCTCAAAACCCTACCAAATTCCAGAAATATCCCACCAAATCTCCACAAAATTCCATAGAATCGAAGAAAAATCCCTCACAATTTTCTAAGTTCCCACAAAATCCCACAAAATTCCAGGAAAAAATCCAATAAAATTGCAGAAATTTTCCCCAAAGCCAAACAAATTCCAGAAACATCCCACAAAACCCCCACAAATTTCCACAAAACCTAAGAAATTACCTCAAAATCCTTCATGTCTGCTAAAAATCCCTCAAAATCCCAGAAAACTCCCACAAAATGTCCTCAATATCCTATAAAATTCAAGAAAAATTCCACAAAATTCCAGAAAATTATACAACAGTACAAATAAATCCGAAAAATTCCAGAAACATCCCACCAAATCCTCACAAAATACCACAAAATCTAAGAAAAATCCCACAATTTGGAGCACAGGGACTCCAGAACCTGAGCACGGCTGCTTTGCTGTGCAGGCAAGGAAGGGCTTGGGCTGCTCCACTCCCCTGCTTTGCTTTGGGATCACCGTGATTTTGGGGGACAGTGCAGGGGGGAAGGGAGAAAGCATGGGCTTCCCTCACCCATGGGTGGGTTTTTCCCCAGAATGTAGGGGTTGGGCCTTCCTCAAGCTCCTGACAAACATAAGATTTTTTTACCATTTTTCTTGTTTCCCCTTTTTGTCTGTAACCTATTTTCATTAATTTGTTGTTTGTTTTTCTAAAGGAAGCGTTCCAGGTGGGGTCCAGTCTGGATCAGGAAGTGCTTGGGACCAGCTGTGGCGTGGATGGGCCGTGCCCTTGGAGAAGACTGAGGACATCGTTTGGGACCAGCTTTTCTTGTGGCAGCGGATGGTGTGAGGTGGGTCCTCATCTCCTTGGCATGGGAGGGACAAGAGCTTTTGGGAGATGGCAGCGGGCACAGGAGCATCCCGCTCTGGGCAGCTGCTGAGGGGCTGGATCTGCCGTGGCTGGCTGCAGGCTGGGCACATGTCCTGCCCTCCTGCTCTGCTCCCCAAGGCAGCAGTGATGGGCAGCTTTGGGCCCAGCTCTGGGCACGGCCAGCATGGCCTGGGCACCGCGGCTGGCTGGGACAAGGGGACAGGAGCCTTCAGCTGACGGGCGGTTTCTGCTTTCTCTCCTTGCAGCCGGGCTCTGCGGATGCTGAGGCTGCTCTGGGCTCTGCCAGGGCTCTGCTGGGCTCAGCACCGGGCCGGGATCAGCCAAAGAAGAAACGCTGTGACCTGCAGCAGAGACTTGAGCATTTTGGCAATGCAGCTCAAGTCTGCACAGTGTCCACCTCCAAGGGAAAACATGACACCTCCCAAAAATTAAACTTGTTCCATAACTTCTGAAATGAAATCCATCTGGGATGACCCCAAATGACATTTTTCATCTTGCTCAAGCTGTAGCTCAGCTCTTCTCTGAACAGTTCTCTCCCCCACCTGCCTTTTACTTCACAACTGCTCCCTCCTTTCCCCCAGTGAGTTCCCAGCCCATCACAGTCTCCATCACACTGCAGCCTTCCTTGATGCCCCTCTCCACGAGGAAGGCCAAGCCCCAGTCTCAGGGACTCATCCTGTCACTGGCTGAAGAGCAGCAATGTTTCAGAAGTCTGGTGGGAGTTTAGTGTCTTTCAGAGCTGCTCTCCAGCCCTCCGGTCTCCTCACTGCTGAGTTCCCACTCCCTTTTCCTCATCCATCAGGATGAGCTCCGTGAATCCCCTTGTGATAAATGGAAATGATTTGTGCTAACTAAATTGTAACTGTTTGGAAAGTTATTATTTGAAATTAGTTATTATTAGAAGCAATCAAGGGAATTAGTGTTACAAGGCAGATGTACCCCTCTACAGATGTTACATGTTAAAATTAAGATAGAGGATGTAGTTTTGAGATAAGTAATGTCCCAAGAGAAAATTGACCATGAGATGGATAAAGTTGGAATGACTTTAGGCACAGGACCTGAACATTATGAAGGGTAAGACTAATTAGTGGAGCACGATGCTCACTTACATAACACAATGTTTAGTATGCACACACAGCCTGTAAGATTATCCAGAGGACAACGAGGATGAGTGTAAGCCTTCATCAAAAGACCACCAAAAGAAGACTGAAGACCCCCTAGCAACAAGTGAAACATGCACCATGAAGAATAGTAATGTAAAATTAAAGCATCATAAATTGGAGGAGACTTACTGGAAACATGAATGAATATAAGCATACAGTATATAAGTTTAGTTTGAATTGCTTTGTTTTGTACCTGAGGCAGGGTGAGAAGCCCTCCCTGTACCCCGGTCAGTCTTGCTTATGCTTTAATCATACTTAATTACTGGCAAGCTATATTCATATATATGTATATATATATTTTCATATATATATATATATGTATATATATATGAATATATTCTCTAAATTGTACTCTTTTACTAAATTGTATTCTTTCTATATCAAATTGCTATTTAATCCACTAAATTGTATTCTTTTATTAAATTGTATTCTTGTATTCAATTCACTAAATGGTATAATTTTTTTTCTTGTTATTAAACTGCTGTTAATTTAATAGCCCTAGCTGTCCAAATTTCAATTTCATTTATGACACTGCCCTTGGGTGAGTTACAGCCACAGCGAGAGGGAGGAGGAGATGATCCCACCCATGGCTGCTGCTGGCTCCAGACATTTGCTGAGATAAAGCTGAGCCAGAGCTTCAGCATCTCTCCCAAAATCACAGAATCACAGAATGCCTTGGCTTGGAAGGGACCTTAAAGTTCATCTCATTCCACCACCTGCCATGGGCAGGGACACCTTCCACTATCCCAGGCTGCTCCAAGCCCCATCCAACCTGGCCTTGGACACTTCCAGGGATCCAGGGGCAGCCACAGCTTCTGTGGGCAAGCTCTGATCTCTGCCCAGGTGAGCAGGGACAGGAGCCGAGGGAACGGCTGGAGCTGGGCCAGGGCAGGGCTGGGCTGGAGATGAGCAAAAGCTTCTTCCCCCCCAGGGGGCTGGGGCAGTGCCCAGGCTCCCCAGGGAATGGGCACGGCCCCGAGGCTGCCGCAGCTCCAGGAGCCTTTGGCCAGCGCTGCCAGGGATGCACAGGCTGCGATTGTTGGGGTGTCTGTGCAGGGCCGGGGGCTGCACTCCATGATCCCAATGGGTCCCAGATGCCAGCTCAGCCCCTTGTGCAACTCTCACCCTTGGGCTCAGCCTTTGTGTCCCCTGGAGGCGCTGGCAGAGCTGATGGGGTGGGGCAGGAGCGGGGCAGCCCCAGCGTTCCCCTGGCAGTGACAGCACAGCCGGGCCAGCAGCCCCAGCGTTCCCCTGGCAGTGACAGCACAGCCGGGCCAGCAGCCCCAGCGTTCCCCTGGCAGTGACAGCACAGCCGGGCCAGCAGCCCCAGCGTTCCCCTGGCAGTGACAGCACAGCCGGGCCAGCAGCCCCAGCGTTCCCCTGACAGTGACAGCACAGCCGGGCCAGCAGCCCCAGCGTTCCCCTGGCAGTGACAGCACAGCCGGGCCAGCAGCCCCAGCGTTCCCCTGGCAGTGACAGCACAGCCGGGCCAGCAGCCCCAGCGTTCCCCTGGCAGTGACAGCACAGCCGGGCCAGCAGCCCCAGCGTTCCCTCCCTGGAGACGCTCCAAGGGAAGCGGCCAGAGCCGCGTCCAGTCAGCGGAACTGAGCAGCCACTGAGCACCCCCGGCCTGGGCTGCTGTGGATTCCTCTGCACACAGCTCGGGGAAGGTGCCCTTGGCCACCCCCACAGTGCCACAGACAAGTGTCACACACAGTTACAGAGCTCTGCACACAGCTGCCAGCAGGAATCAATTAAAAAAAAAATAAAATTAAAACCACCAAAGAAACAAGATACAGGGGACTCCTCCCAGCAGATCCTTTCCATCCTTCAGTTGTCACACCTGCATGCACACAAGACCTGGGGCTGCAAAAAATCAGGCTTCATAGGCACACTTGCAGGAAAAACGGGTTTAGGACAGGCTATCAGCAGAACTGTTCTCAGCTGGGTGAAAAAGGCCCCTTTGGCAGCTGCAGGGCCATTGAAAATGCAGATCCTCAGCCCATGGGGGAGAAAAGGGTTCTGGCTTCCCCTCCCCTGACACACAAACCCTGCTCCCAGGCTGCTCCCCACACAGGATTCTACTGGAGGACTGTGGAAGGCTGAGAGTTGTCTCTGGCTTCTCCATGTTCCCTGTCCTAAAGCTGCCTGGGAGAAGAAATTTAGGGTCAGCTCCACTGGCACAATCCCTCCTGGCCCAGGGCACAGCCCCAGGAAGGTCTTTGCTCCTCCCTCGGCCCTCCCTGAGGAGGCTGGCAGGGCTCGCAGGTTTATGGCATTTGTCCTTGCTGCCCCTCACATCCCACTGCCCCACAAAGAGCCCCGAGGCACCCGTGAGGGACAGGCCCTGCTGGGCCAGGCCTGGGCTCAGGGCTTGGCCTTTCTGCTTCCTCCAACCCAGCCAGGCCTGGCTCAGCATTGCAGTTCCTGTGCTGTGCCCCAAGCTCGCTCGGGCCCTGCTGGAAAGGGACCTGAGGTACCTCCATCCCCTCGGGCAGTGCATGGGAGAAAACAACAAACTTCTCAGGAGGATGGGAACAAACTTTCAGCTGCAAACTTTAGAGAATGAGGTCCTCGGAAAATCATAAAGCTGCATGCATGTTGAGAGCCTGACAGAAGAATGGCTAAGAGAAAAAGGACATGATACTGTAAGGTTAGTTAAAGTATGAGGCCTCAGGGTCAGTATGCCCCTGAAGAGAGAGTTATATAGATAACAAGATGTTGAAACTGCCAAAATATGCAGAACTGCAAGCTGAAGATAAAGAACTGGTAACTGCAAGGCCAACCACAAAGAACAATATGCGTCAATGGTAGCAGACCAATAATGAGCTGAGTTTTTGCAATATGTATAAGCTAATTAAAAGCATTATAAGTTGTGCATAAGATGTCAATAAACTGAGACTTGCTGACCATGATAGCATGAGGCTTGTCTTCCACGGCTCCGGTAATCCCCGACCTCTGGCGACAGATGGAGATAGGGATCCCATGCCAGGTATGAACCTTCTCAATGTCTGTATGGGGTTTTGCGGTTTTGGGGAGTTTTTGGAGCATCCAGGGCTGTGTTTGGGATCAGGGGAGGTTGGGGTGTCCCGGGG
This sequence comes from Cyanistes caeruleus, assembly GCF_971803275.1. NCBI lineage: Eukaryota > Metazoa > Chordata > Aves > Passeriformes > Paridae > Cyanistes > Cyanistes caeruleus. Next base: position 87,803 of record NW_028256006.1, on the reverse strand, counting down.
GGTTTGGGGGTTCTCGGCAGGTTTGGGGGTACCTGGGCAATGCGGGTGGCAGTGCTGGGGACCCCGTGCCGGGTTTGAACCTTCTCACTGCCCACGGGCAGCGTCAGCGTGTTCAGGGAGATCCTGGGGGGCCCGGGGGGTCACCCCAAATCCCAGGGACCCCAAATGCAGAGGGACCCCCCGAACTGCCCTCACCGCTGGATCTGCTGCAGGCAGGGGGGCACCAGCACTCGGCCCCCACCCTCCACCATCACAGGGGGGCTGTGGAAGAAATCTGGGGGTGCAGGGACAGGTCAGGTGGGACCCCCAAAGTCCTGGGGGAGGGGACACAGGGGGACATCCAGGAATTCCCATTATGGGGGAAAGAAAAGGGACTAGGAAGAGTTTGGGGGGGCTGGGTGGGTTATGGGGGACCCCCAGTAGTCTTGGGGGACGTGGGGAGGGTAAAGAACAGGGCAACCCCCAGGATGGGTTTGGAGGGGAACCAGATTGGAGCTCCCATGGCTGCGGGATGGGGAGATCTGCCCATGGAATTCTATGTGAATGGCATGGCAGTGAGATCCATCCACAGAATTCCCATGGGAATGGGACAGCAGTAGAATCCATCCGAGGAGGTCTCACGGGAATGGGATGTCTGAGATCCATCCATGGAATTTCCATGGGAATTGCCATATTCCCACATTTTGCCCTCCCAAATCCCACATTCCCATTCCCATATTCCCATGGGAATTCTGCCCTCCCCACCTTTACACTCCAGCGCCTCCCGCCCATATCTGACATATTTCCAGAGACATTCCCTGCAGCTGTGAGCCAGGGAATTTGTTAATCCCTCAGCCTGGATCTCAGGGATCCCCATGGCGGTGCCACAGTTGCCATCGCAGCCCCACAGATCCCCCAGCCCCGGCTCCCCCCGCTCAGCCCCGCTCTGGCTGTGCCGCTGCTGCAGCATCTGCAGCTCCCCGCTGGCCCCGTGCCGGTGCCGCTCCTTGTGCCGGCCCTGGCTATCCCAATATCCCAGCCCTGGCTATCCCAATATCCCAGCTCTGGCTATCCCAATATCCCGGCTCTGGCTATCCCAATATCCCGGCTCTGGCTATCCCAATATCCCGGCCCTGGCTATCCCAGTATCCCGGCCCTGCCTATCCCAATATCCCAGCTCTGGCTATCCCAATATCCCAGCTCTGGCTATCCCAATATCCCAGCTCTGGCTATCCCAATATCCCAGCCCTGGCTATCCCAACATCCCAGCCCTGGCTATCCCAATATCCCGGCTCTGGCTATCCCAAGATCCCGGCCCTGGCTATCCCAATATCCCAGCCCTGGCTATCCCAATATCCCAGCTCTGGCTATCCCAATATCCCAGCTCTGGCTATCCCAATATCCCGGCTCTGGCTATCCCAATATCCCGGCCCTGGCTATCCCAATATCCCGGCCCTGGCTATCCCAGTATCCCGGCCCTGCCTATCCCAATATCCCAGCTCTGGCTATCCCAATATCCCAGCTCTGGCTATCCCAATATCCCAGCCCTGGCTATCCCAACATCCCAGCCCTGGCTATCCCAATATCACGGCTCTGGCTATCCCAAGATCCCGGCCCTGGCTATCCCAATATCCCAGCTCTGGCTATCCCAATATCCCAGCTCTGGCTATCCCAATATCCCGGCCCTGGCTATCCCAATATCCCGGCCCTGGCTATCCCAGTATCCCGGCCCTGCCTATCCCAATATCCCAGCTCTGGCTATCCCAATATCCCAGCTCTGGCTATCCCAATATCCCAGCTCTGGCTATCCCAACATCCCAGCCCTGGCTATCCCAATATCCCGGCTCTGGCTATCCCAAGATCCCGGCTCTGGCTATCCCAAGATCCCAGCCCTGGCTATCCCAATATCCCAGCTCTGGCTATCCCAATATCCCGGCTCTGGCTATCCCAAGATCCCAGCCCTGGCTATCCCAAGATCCCAGCCCTGGCTATCCCAAGATCCCGGCTCGGCTCTGCCCGGCCCCGCTCGCTGCGGCGGTGCTGGAAGGGGATCCCAGCCAGGGACCCCATGGACATGGACTGCGGGAAGCCCGGGCCGGGCTCCGACAGTGCCACGTGCAGGGAACGCAGGGAGAGGAGAACTGGGGGGACATTTGGAGATTTGGGATTGGGGGGGTCACGGCTGAAGGAAAGGGGGAACGGGGAGAGCCGGGAAGGGCATTTGGGGATGCCAGGAGTGACAAGAGGGGAGGCTAGGGCTGGCTAGATGTGGCATGGCTGGAGTTCAGGGCGTTCCTGTACCCAGGAAAGGGAGCTCCAAGGGTCCCCGCTGTCCCCATTGCCAGGACAGGGCAGGGAAAGCCGGGATGGCTGGGAATAGGGGTCCCGGGTGTCCTGAGTGCTGAGGAAAGGAGGGGCTGGCTGCTGGGAGAGGCAGGAATAGGGGTCCGGGGGGTTAAATGGGTCAAGGAGAAGGGGGCTCTGGGGGCTGCGGGAGGCGGGATGGCCGGGAAAGGGGTGCAGGCGTTCCTGGTGCCGGATAAGGGGGTGCAGGGTGGGACCCACGGCCGGGAATGGGGGTTCGGTGGGATGGCGGCGCCCAGGAATGGGGGTTTAGGGGCCCCTCGGCGCTCCGGAATGGGCGATCAAAGAGTCCCGGTGCCGGGGTCCCCCTCACCTCTCGCCGCCCCCCGAGAGCGCCCCCGGCCCCAGCGCTGGAGCCATCGCGCTGCTCCGCTGCGGCCCCGCCCACAGCCCCGGCCCCGCCCCCAGAGCCGCCTCCGGCCCCGCCATTGGCCCCGCTCTTTGCTGCCCGCCAATGTCACACATGGCGCTATGATGTCATACAGCCATGCCATGATGTCACAGCCTTCTCTGTGATGTCACACAGTCCCCTCTGTGATGCCATAGCTGCACAGTGACATCACAAAACAAGCTGTGATGTCACAGCCCCATCTGTGACCTCACACAGCCCACTCAGAGCTGTCACACAGCCCCTTTCTGACATCACAGCTGCTCTGGGGCTCCAGGACACAGCCACAGAGGTGCTGCTGGGACACAGCCCCCTCTGGCACATCCCACAGCCCCTGCCAGTGCTGAGCCCCTGGCAGCTCTGTCTGGGCCTGCTCTCTGTGTCCCTGAGCTGCCCTGGCAGGGCCCCAGCCCTGCTGGGCTGTGCTCAGGAGCTGCTCCTGGCCAGAGCTGTCTCCCTGTTGCTATAGTCTGTTCCCATGGCAACATCTGCCCCATTGTTATGGTCTGTTTCCATGGCAGCCATAACCAGCCCCCTGTTGCTATGCTATTTACATGCCAACCATCATAGCCCCTGTTGCTATGGTCAATCCCTTGGCAGCTCCATGGAGACCCCATGCCAGGGGTGGTTGCCATGGACACCAGCTCAGGCCTGGAGCCAGAGCCCATTGCCATGGCAACCATTTGCAGTCCCATCCCCAGGCTCATGGGATCACAGAGCCACAGAATTGGCTGAGTTGGGAGGGAGCCATGGGGATCCTCCAGTCCAACTGCTGGCCCTGCACAGGACACCCCAACAATGCCAGCCTGGGCCTGGCAGCGCTGGCCAAACGCTGCTGGAGCTCAGCCAGCCCTGGAGCTGGGAGCCTTCCCTGGGGAGCCTGTTCAGTGCCCCAGCAGCCTCGCGGGAAAAACCTTTTACTCACATCCAGCCTAAACCTGCCCGCCTCAGCTCCAGCCGCTCCCTCCACTCCTGTCCCTGGGCACCAGAGGGAAGAGGTTCCCGCAGCCCCCAGCCAGGGACCCGCTCCCAAGGCTGCTGCCATGGCAACCAGGCCTGGCACCAGCTGGGATGCTCGGTTTCCATGGGCTGGGCTTCAGGAATGGCATTCCCCAATTTCCTGCTCCTGCTGAAACCGCGCTGCCGCTCGCTTCCCTCCCACCTCCCATGGAAAGCACAAAAGACAAAGATCCCAGGCTGGGATAAGAACAATTTATTGAGAACAACAACGAGATAAGGAACAAACAGACACAGAAACAATTTTGGTAACAGAAAGGATAAGACAAACCATTCACAGGGAAAACTAAAATACCACCACCTGACTCTTCCTGGCCACGTATTTCCTCCTGCCAAGAAAGGTGACTCTTCTCCTCTGGTGAGAGAGAGGTAGTCCTTTTCCTGCCCCTGGCAATGACCTGAGATGGGATTGAATATAATGGACCATGATCACAGTCTCACATTCTTTGATCCCACATCATGACATTGCCATGGGCAGGAAAAGGTACAGGTGTCTTCCCAGCATGGATCCCAGGGAACATGGATCACCAGGTCTCTTCCCAGTGTGGATTCTCCATGGGCGGATGAAGCTGGAGCAGTGCACAAAGCTCTTCCTGTATTTTGAGGCACTTGCAGGGCTTCCCTTACCGGTGCCTCCGTTGGTGTCTGGCAAAGTTAGACCTGTCTGAGAAGCTCTTCCCACACTGGGGACACTTGTAAGGCCTCTCCCCAGTGTGGATGTGTTTGTGGGTATTGAGGCTGGATCTGTGGCTGAAGCTCTTCCCACATTCCCCACACTCGTAGGGCCTCTCCCCAGTGTGGATGCGCTGGTGCCTGATGAGGTGGGAGTTTTGCTTGAAGCCCTCCCCACAGTCAGGGCAGCGGAAGGGCCTCTCATCCGTGTGAATCCGCTGGTGCTGGACGAGATTGGAGCTGCTGTGAAACCTCATCCCACACTCAGAACACTCATAGGGCCTCTCCCCAGTGTGGATGCGCTGGTGGATGATGAGGTGGGAGCTCCAGCTGAAGCCCTTCCCACATTCCTCACACTCATAGGCCCATTCCCCAGTGTGGATCATCTGGTGGCGGATCAGGGTTTTCCTCTGTCTGAAGCTCTTCCCACACTCCAAGCACTTGTAGGGCTTCTCCCCATCCTGAAGCTGCTCATGGACCACCAGCTCAGAGCCCCGGCTGGATCTCCGGCCGCCTTCCCGGCACAGGGTGGGTCTTTCCTCCTCAGAGCACCCTGGGATGGGTTTGGAGCCCCTCCTCCTGTGGGATCTCCAGAGCTTTTCCTCCCCATTGGATTCCTGCATCGTGGAGCTGCTCAAAATTGCCTCTTCAATGAGTTTCTGCCGTGGGGATTTGTCCTCCCTGGTCTCCATCCTCAGCTCCTTGTCTGGGGGAGGAAGGACAAGGAGAGGATGGGATTTGCCTCCGTGCCAGAGGGAAAAGGAAGGAGATCCCCCCAGTGCGTCCCCGGCAGGACGGCGTCGGCAGCGGGGTTGTCCTGCAGCCGGGGGCCAGGCTGGGCTGGGAGATGGAGCAGGAGAGAGGGGGAAAGGGGCACTGACTTCCTCCTCACCTGCCTGGGTGTCCTGGGGCATCTTCCTCTTCCTTGTAGCCTCCTTCTCCATCCAGCCAAGGTTTGGGATTGGAAACTCCTGGTTTGAGAGAAAACAAGGAATGAGCACATTGAGTTTGATGGTACTTCTTACCAAGCCCATATCTAGAAGTCACCTGGGCCTCTGACGTGACTTAGTTTGAAAGGAGTTTGCTGAGGAAGGCAGAAATCACCACTGAAATGGATAAAAAATATAAGTATCCCATCCCCTCCGAATTATTATAATCTTGAAACCAAAGTGCTCTCAGGTAACAATATGGGAAAAGGAATATAAGTTCTTTACTAAAGAAGGAAAATGAAAATGCAGCAGTACAAAAAAACACCAACAAAACGAACAAAAAGCAACGCACCAACAGAGTCAGGACCTTACACCCCGTTGGTCAGGGTGCTGGTAGCAGTCTGATTAAATGGTGGCTGCAGTCCTCCTGGAGTGACAGATGTGGTTCTGTTGAAGCAATGATCCCACAGAAGATTGTAGCTTACCTCTGAAGTTCCCGTGCTGTAGATGGGTCTGGTCTCTCCTCTGGGAATCCAGTGGACAAAGACTGCCTCTGGTGTTCTGATTCCAAGATTATATCCAGTCAGGAATGCTTGGCTCCTCCCCCTGGGTGGTGCATCTCACAATGGGATGATGTCATTTTATCAGTCATGCAGTGAGACTCCATGGCCCATTAACAGAAGATATCCCCCTGGAGGAAGGATGGGTGGTGGAAGAGATAAAGAACATTGCCTCACCTGGTTTTAAGAGCTGGCCCATTAACAGAAGATATCCCCCAGTTATGAGGGATGGGTGATGAAAGAGATAAAGAAAACTGCTCTACCTGGTTTTAACAGATGGTGATAGAATACATACTTTTGGTTACATCTTGCATTGCAACCCAAGACATGGGGTCCATATAAACCTCCCAAACACCAGGACTTAGCCCTGAAAATGCCTCCCAGGTGTTCCCCATCTCTGGTCTCCCTCCTTTGGTGTTCAGGGGTTCCTCCCTGTCCCAGCTGCTGGGGTTCATGCTTGTACTGTGGGTCCCCTGTCTACTCGGTCTCTGACCTCTTCAGGCTCCTGGGAGTGCCAGGAATCCAAAAAGTTCCCCCATTTCCACTCAGCTTTGGAGTTCTTCATTCTTCAAACATCCCCCCAAAAAAACCCAATTCAGGGACACCCCAGAATATCTGGGCTGAGCTCCCCCTCCCCAGGCACTTCTGGGATGTGATGATCCCACATATGGGATTCATATTCCCGCCTGTGAATTCAGGGAGTGCTTGACCTTGTGGTTCTTTCTCCTTTCCCTGATCCTCCTATGTCCCTCCTTCAGGCTGAAGAAGCTGCTCAAGGAGTCAGAAGCAAAACTCCAAGTCCATTGGAGCTTCAATCAGCCCCACTGAGGGCAGGGACTGCCAAAGGCTCCCCAGGGACTGGTGAGAGCAGATCCTGGAGGCCAGGATTGCCGGGAGCCAAAGGCTCTGAGCAGGGAACTGCAATGCTGAGCAAGCCCTGGCTGGGTTGGAGGAAGCAGAAAGGCCAAGCCCTGAGCCCAGGCCTGGCCCAGCAGGGCCTGTCCCTCACGGGTGGCTCGGGGCTCTTTGTGGGGCAGTGGGATGTGAGGGGCAGCAAGGACAAATGCCATAAACCTGTGTGACACTCCAGATCCTTATGGAACCAAGGGGCCAGTGTGACACCATGGGAAGTTGTGAAACCAAGGGGATCGTTGTGGCACTCTTGGGCCCATGGAACCAAGGGACCATTGGGACAGTCTGAAGCCTTATGGAAGCAAGAGGCCACTGTGAGCCTGCAGGGCTGTAACACCCCAGAACACTTCAATGCTGGTGGTAACCAAAGGTTCCTGTGCTTGAATTTGGCGCACAGGAGAAACAACAACCAGACCTTCTCAACATGGACAGATGCAAAGAATATTCTTGGTAGGAAGGGACCCACAAGGACCATCAAGTCCAGCTCTTAAGATAATGGCCCACACAAGGATTGAACCCACAACCTCGGTGATGCTGGCACCATGCTCTGACCAACTGAGCTAAGAGGTCAAAATGACACAAAATTTAACTGACGAAATACAGACAATCAAGGAACTATGGCAAAGGGTTTAATACAACATCCAACTGCACAAAGAACTCTTACCATAGCCTTAACTTTGCAATCTTAGCTCATTTAACCTAAAAAGTGTTAACCCTTAAGATTTTGGGTAACATTAAGATATCCAAAAATATTCCAGGTACGTAGGATAAAAAGAGACCAGAAAGACAGAAGATCTACAGAAAAACACTTCCAGAATGATCCCAGTCACTCCCACTACAATCTCAGTCACCCCCAGTATGAGCTGTTGCACCCAGCCACCCCTAGTATGGTTCCAGTCACACCCAGGCCCTCCCAGTATGATTCCAGTCATGGCCAGAGTGACTCCCTGTCATTCCCAGGATGGGCCCAGTTGTTCCCAGTCACCTCCAGCATGGTTCCAGTCCCAGCCAGCACCTTTGTGGTCACTTCCAGTATGATCCCAGCTAGTTCCAGTAGGATCCCAGTATGACCCCAGCATGGGCACAGCTGCTCCCAGGATTATCCAGTGTGGTTCCAGTTGCTCCCATTTACCTGCACTGTGGTTTCAGTTTCTCCCAGTCTATCCCAGTTGCTCTCAATCACTCCTCAGGTGCTTCCAGGCTGATTCCATTTGCTCCCAGCCACTCTCAGTCACCCTGAGTGCAGTCCCAGTTGCTGCCAGTATGGTCCCAACATGGCCCAACTGCTCCCACTCTGATCCCAGTAGGATGCCAGTTACCCTCAGGATGGTTCCAGTTGCTCCCTGTTCCTCCCAGCATGATTCCAGTTGCACCCAGTTGCCCCTAGTATAGTCTCAGTCGCTTCCCAGATGATCCCAGCTGCTCCCAGCAAGGTTGCAGTCATTCCCAGCTGCCCCCAGTGCAGACCCAGTCACTCCCAGTTGTTCCCAGTTGTCCCCAGCATGGTTCCCATTGTTCCCAGTGTGTTCCCAGTCATCCCCAATATGGTCACAGACACGCCCAGTATATCCCAGCTGCCCTCAGCATGTCCATAGACATTCCCAGACAGTCCTAGTAATCCCAGTTAGGTGCTTGTTATCCCAGTATGATCTCAGGCCCAGTATATCCCAGTCAAGGTGGGATTCACTCCCTGAATTCACAGCCCCCCCATCCATGGGATCAACACCCCCCTATCCCACAGGTTACCAGGGAGGGGGAGCTCGGCCCAGGTATCCTGGGTGGTTCCTGGGTTGGGTTTTTTGGGGGTGATTATTGGAGAATGAAGAATTCCAAAGCTGAGAAAAAAATGCCCTTTGGGGAGACATTTAGGGTTCCCAGTGGCAGCTGCCAGCAGAGGCAGCCTGGAGGAGCAGAGCCCTGTGTCCCCGAGGACCCCAAAGTGGGGATCCCAGAGAGGGGGAGCGCCATGATTTGTGGGACCCTCAATTAAATAGAGAGGGACAGGGTGTCTCCTTGGACCCAATGCATCCCCAAGCAGGAAATAAGGGGAGCAGGGACCATGGGACCCAAAAAACCCCAAACATCCCTAAGTGGGGAGATGGAAATGGGGGGAACTTTTCAAATTCCTGGCACTCACAGCAGCAAGAAGAGGTCAGGGACTGAGTAGATGGGGGACCGCCATTACAAGCGTGACCCCCAGAAGCTGGGACAGGGGTGAAAGCCTGAACACCAAAAGGGAGAGAACAGAAATGGGGAACTTCTGGAAAGCATTTTCAGGGCCAAATTTTAGTGGTGTACAATTTTTATGGACCCCATGTCCTGGGTTGCAATGCAAGATGTAACCAAAAGCATGTATTCTATCACCATCTTTTAAAAACTAGTGGAGCAGGTTTCTTTATCTCCTCCATGACCCATCCCTCATAACTGGGGGATGTCTTCTGTTAATGGGCCAGCAGTTAAAACCAGGTGGGGCAGTGTTCTTTATCTCTTCCACCACCCATCCTTCCTCCAGGGGGATATCTTCTGTTAATGGGCCATTGAGTCTCACTGCAGGACTGATAAAATGACATCATCCCATTGTGAGATGCTCCAGCCAGGGGGAGGAGCCAAGCATTCCTGCATGGATATAATCTGGGAATCAGAACACCACAGGCTGTCTTTCTCCACTGGATTCCCAGAGGACAGACCAGACCCATCTACAGCACGGGAACTTCAGAGGTAATGTACACAATTCTATGGGATTATTGCTTCATTGCTTATCTGAGATCACTTTGATATCAAGATTATAATAATTTGGAGAGGGCTGTTGCTTACATTTTTATCAATTTCAATGGGGGTTTCTGCTTTCCTTAGCAAACACCGTTCCTTTCAAACCAAGACACCCCAGATGTCCTGGTGACTTCTAGAGAGGGACTTGGACAGAGGGACCTTCAAACTCAGGATGCTCATTCCTTGTTCTCTCCCGAACCAGGATTTCCCCATCCCAAACCTTGGCTGGATGGATGAGAAGGCTGCAAGGAAGAGGAAGATGCCCCAGGAATCCCAGGCAAGTGAGGAGGAAGTCAGTGCCCCTTTCCCCCTCTCTCCTGCTCCATCTCCCAGCCCAGCCTGGCCCCCGGCTGCAGGACAACCCCGCTGCCAACGCCGTCCTGCCGGGGACGCACTGGGGGGATCTCCTTCCCCTTCCCTCTGGCACGGAGGCAAATCCCATCCTCTCCTTGTCCTTCCTCCCCCAGACAAGAAGTTAAGAATGGAGACCAGGGAGTACAAATCCCTGCGGCACAACCTCGTGGACAAGGCCATTTTGAGCAGCCCCACAGTGGAGGAATCCAACGGGGAGGAAAAGCCCCAGAGATCCCACAGGAGGAGGGGCTCCAAACCCATCCCAGGGTGCTCTGAGGAGGAAAGACCCACCCTGTGCTGGGAAGGTGGCCGGAGATCCAGCCAGGGCTCTGAGCTGGTGGTCCATGAGCAGCTTCAGGATGGGGAGAAGCCCTACAAGTGCTTGGAGTGTGGGAAGAGCTTCAGCCAGAGGAAAACCCTGATCCGCCACCAGATGATCCACACTGGGGAATGGGCCTATGAGTGTGGGGAATGTGGGAAGGGCTTCAGCTGCAGCTCCCAACTCACCATCCACACTGGGGAGAGGCCCTACGAGTGTCCTGAGTGTGGGAAGAGGTTTCACAGCAGCTCCAATCTTGTCCAGCACCAGCCGATTCACACGGATGAGAGGCCCTTCCGCTGCCCTGACTGTGGGGAGGGCTTCAAGCGAAACTCTACCCTCATCACCCACCGGCGCATCCACACTGGGGAGAGGCCCTACGAGTGTCCCCAGTGTGGGAAGAGCTTCAGCCAGAGCTCTCACTTGACCAGACACCAACGGAGGAACCAGTAAGGGAAGCCCTGCGAGTGCCCCAAGTGCAGGAAGAGCTTTCTCCACAGCTCCAGCTTCATCCCCCCTTGGAGAATCCACATTGGGAATAGACCCGGTGATCCGTGTTCCCTGGGATCCATGCTGGGAATACACCTGTCCCTCTTCCTGCCCATGGCAATGACATGATGAGAGATCAAAGAACATGAGAGTCTGGCCATGGCCCTGTCATATTCAATCCCATCTCAGGTCATTGCCAGGGGCGGGAAAAGGACTCCCTCTCCCTCACCAGAGGAGAAGAGTGTCCTTTCTTGGCAGGAGGAAATACGTGGCCAGGAAGAGCCAGTCAGTCGCATTTTAGTTTTCCCTATGAATAGTTTGTCTTATCCCTTCTGTTATCCACATTGTTTCTGTTCCCGTTTGTTCCTTATCTTGTTGCTGTTCCAAATAAATTGTTCTTATCCCAGCCTGGGATCTTTGCCTTTTGTGCTTTCCATGGGAGGTGGGAGGGAAGCGAGCGGCAGCACAATTTTAGCTGAAGCAGGAAATTGGGGAATGCCATTCCTGAAGCCCAGCCCATGGAAACCGAGCATCCCAGCTGGTGCCAGGCCTGGTTGCCATGGCAGCAGCCTTGGGAGCGGGTCCCTGGCTGGGGGCTGCGGGAACCTCTTCCCTCTGGTGCCCAGGGACAGGAGTGGAGGGAGCGGCTGGAGCTGAGGCGGGCAGGTTTAGGCTGGATGTGAGGAAAAGGTTTTTCCCGCGAGGCTGCTGGGGCACTGAACAGGCTCCCCAGGGAAGGCTCCCAGCTCCAGGGCTGGCTGAGCTCCAGCAGCGTTTGGCCAGCGCTGCCAGGCCCAGGCTGGGATTGTTGGGGTGTCCTGTGCAGGGCCAGCAGTTGGACTGGAGGATCCCCATGGCTCCCTCCCAGCTCAGCCAATTCTGTGGCTCTGGGATCCCATGAGCCTGGGGATGGGACAGCAAATGGTTGCCATGGCAACGGACTCTGGCTCCAGGCCTGAGCTGGTGTCCATGGCAACCACCCCTGGCATGGGGTCTCCATGGAGCTGCCAAGGGACTGACCATAGCAACAGGGGGCCGGTGATAGTTGCCTGCTAAGGATCAGATTTGTTACAGACCCTCAGAAGGGCTCCATGGAGACATTCCAAGAGTCTCCAGGCTTTTCAAGAGCTGGAATGTCACAGGCAGAGACAGGGGCTCCACAGAGACCTCCCAGGGGTTTCTGGGGATGCTGAAGAGCCGTGTGCTCAGACGCAGTCCCAGCAATTCCATGGTGACATCCCAGGGGACCCTGGGCTGCAAAGGTACCGCTCTGTCACAGGCACTCCCGGGGGCTCCACGGTGACATCCCAGGAGTCCCCAGGCTGCCAAAGAGCCGGGATGTCACAGACACTCCCAGGGCTTCCTGTCATGGTGTTGGGGGTTAGGTATCCTTTTTTTTTAGTTCTGGCTTGCCCGTGGAATTTTTACCCATTAGTTGCGGGGACAATCTAACTGTGGATACTTGGTGGGTGGTCGACAAAAGACAAAGAGTGGCCGGGCCCAGGGAGGGAAGGGGGGCAGGAAAAAAAGGAGGGTGAGGACAGTTTGGCTGGCTTTCTTCAGCTTTGGGGAAAGACATATTTGGGCACAGAGCTGCTGCGGTGGAGAGAAGGGAATTTCGCCTTCACCCAGATGGAGCTGCTGCTGCTTCTTTTTCTTCCCTCTTTGTTGGTGACCTCACACCCCCTGTCCTGCCGGGACGTGTGGCAGTGCCAGGCACCGCCGTGGAGCTGCTGATCCACCTCAGCCACTGGCCCAGGATCTCAGCTCATCCCTGCTGTTCCAGCTGAGTGTTCCTCAGAGCCCTGCAGGAGCACCGGGACTGCCCGCCCGAGGGGTTTGTGAAACAAAGCCTCTCTTCCATCCCGTCTCAGCCAAGAAAGCTGTCACAGGGCCCCTGGTTCTGTTTTCTTGTTAATGCTGTAGTTAATGTTGTTTGTTTGCCTGGTTATAAATACTAATAAAGAACTGTCATTCCTATCCCCAGATCTCTGCCTAAAGGCCCCTTGATTTCAGAATTATAATAATTCAGAGGGAGGGGGTCTACACTTTCATTCCAGGGGAGGCCCCTGCCCTCCCTAGCAGACACCTGTCTTCTAGAACGGAGACACTTTGCCAGCAGGTTTACAAAGGTAACTGGGATCTAAGCTGTGCCCTCTGAACCAACAGAGCCAGTCTCCCTTCAGGGTGAGAAGCCACAGCCTCAGTTATAGCCCCAGGTGCCTCCTGTGCCCCAGAGAATGACCCGGCTCACCCGGCCCGGCCCGAGCAGCCCAGACTGGCCTCAAGGGATGGGCTCCACCTGCCCGCTGTGCCCACAGGCCGGGCCCCAGGGCTCACAAGAGGCTTCCTCCCAGCTTTGCAAAACCTCGGCCAAGACTGTCCCATTTGCTGTGCTGAAAAGAGTAAAAAACCCTCTCAATTTAACCCTGCTGCACTCCTCATGGGGGATCCCTGCACACCTCAGGAGAGAGCCCAAATTTTCTCTGTGTGCCTCATGAGGTGCAGGCCCAGGTGATGCCACTGAAGGAAATGTGCCCTCACAGCCCAGGGACGCTCAGCATGGGCTCCCCCAGCCCCTCAGGGCCCCACCGCTGGTCACGGCAGCCCCTGCCTGGCTCCTGCCTGCCCACACCGTGGGCACCCCCAGCTGTTCCTGGACATGGAGCTCAGCCAGGGCTGGTGAAGTGTGGGCTGTGCTGGTGGTACCAGCCGGACACTGGGGTGACAGCTCCATCTCTTTATTAGAACAAAAAGCATGGGCCAACCCCTGCTCTGCTGCACAGGGGCTGCCCAGTTTCAGTCCTGGCAGGGACCAGAGCCAGGGGGCTCAGGGGAAGAGGGTCTCACATGGGAGGTGGGGGTCTTGGGATGCCCTCAAGATGGGGATGCAGATGTAGCTTGGCACATGGGGACAGATGTGAAGAGCGGGGATGACAGATGCAGCTTCTCAGTGACCAAAGTCTTTCGCCAGTCTTCTGAAGATGCAGAGGTGCTCCTGTGGAGAGAAGAGGTGGCTGAGGCCCCCAGCTGCCGCTGGCACACAGGGACCCTCCTGCACAGCAGGGCCCAGAGCTGCCAAGGCTCCCCAGCACGGCTGGAGCTGCTGGCACAGCTTGGCCCAGCTGGACAGCTGCCCCTCAAGGCCCTGGCGAGCAGGGGATGGCTCTGGGCAGGGTCCCTGGCCAGGAGCAGGCCCCAGAGCACCTCTGCCTGTCAAGGACAGTCTCGTCCCCGCTCTTTCTCCTGCCCACCTTGCTTTGCCTCTGCCCGCTGCTCCTGGGGCTGCTCTTGGCCAGGCAGCCTCAGTGGCAGCCAGCACTGGCTGCAGCCCCAGCGGGCTCCCCAGGACAAGGCCCAGCAATTAAGAGGCCAGTGAAAGGCCTGGGCAGCAGCAGAATTCTCAGCAGAGTTATTTGGGCAGCCAAGGACTAGCCACAAGTCCACAGCAGCCTCACTGGGAATGTTTCCTGGCTATGAGCAGCCTTTCAAGAAGCTGTTGGAGGCCGAGATCAGCAAAACACTCACCGTTTTGTCTTCCAGCAATACCAGATTCCGGCACAGCACACCATCAGGAAAAGTGCTCCACCAGCCACAATGGCCATTAACTTAATCAAACCATCTGTTCCCTGGTAGAAAACTCTTCTCATGCTTTCCCAGATGTTCTGAGCACGTGCTGTGGTGCCGGCTGCATCTGTGGGAGCAATGGGCAGTGTGAGCCGTGCTGTGCTCCACGGCTGAGCTGGCAGCACGCTGGATAAGGCCAGGACATTCTCTGTTTCCCCCAGAACTGGGGCTTGCAGGCACCTTGCCACCCCTTGGCACAAGACTGCTCAACCCCCTGAGCTTGAATGGCACAATTTCTCTGTGCTGTGCTGGTCTTCTCCAGGCAATACTTGTCAAAGACATGGATAAGGATCAGGAAAATGCCCAGGGTTTTGGAAATGCTCCAGGGCCCTCCCTCTTCCAAACAGACCCTAAACCTGAACTAGCCCAAGACTGGAAATTTTCAGGGGATCTCAGGGTGTGCATGGCCTGTGCTGCAGTTTGGGCTCCTGTCAGCTGATGCCAAATGCCTTCCTGCAGAGGCTGGGGAGAAGCTGCAGCCAGGCCAGGCTGGGAAACAGCCCTGCAGGCTGTGAAAGCAGCAGTGGGGCAGTGAGGCTGACATGGATCCCTTCCTGCTGTGTTGGGCACTGCGTGTGTAGATGTGCAGAGAAAGCCCCCGGCTGCTGAGTCTCAGGAGAAGGCTGAGGGACATGGACCCACCACAGTGTCCCTCCAGATCATTCAGAATTATGTCCAGATATTTGAGTTCCCCCACTGCTACATTACTATCTCCTATAGGTTTGTTCTTCTTCCTCAGGGGAACATAATATAAAGTATTTCCATTTCCCAGGAATGGATCCCACACAACCAGTGCTCAGCCTGTGGGATCGGCAGGGACACACCACACCCCTGTGATGGGAGCTGGGCTTGCTTGCAGAATCCAGATCAGGAGCTGGGAAAGTCCTTGCTGCAGACACACTGTGACTCAACAGCCACAGAAGCTTCTTTCATCTCTGCTGTACAGGCAGCACTGTGCCACAGGAGCAGTGAGGGGATCACACAGGACGAGGGCACACACGTGCACGGCTCTGTCCTGTCACCTGCAGCGATGTCGCCCTGGCCGAGCCTTGAGCTGGCAGCTCTCCCAGGGGGAAAGGCCTTCACTTACCCTCATAATCTTCCTCATCATCAGGCTCAGTAACTGATATGGACGGGGAATCCAGATCATCCTCATCATCAGGTTCATCTGCAAAGAAAGGCAGGACAGAACAGCTCCTGTGACACTGCTGAAGATTCTTCTTCATGCTGGAGTGGCAGTGAGTGCACCTGGGTGATTGGTGCCCTCCAAGGCACTCCCTAATCTCCACCTTCCACTCAGGAGCAGGAGCAGGGGGACCACGTGCCTGCAGTGGCCCCACACTGGGATGGAAGGAGCCCCTTGAATGGAAGTCAGGGGAGAAAGGACTCCCTGGAGCTGCCAGCAGCTCTGAACTGAGCCCCAGGCAGGGCCAGAGCTTGGCAGCGGCAGCTGGAGCATCTCAGGTTCCCTGGGGCCAGAAATGAGCCACACAAGGCACAGCCCTGGGGCACAGCCCTGGGCCTGGCCCTTCCCTCTCTGCTCTTTTCCATGGCTGCACAGGGCACACGGAAGGTGACACTGGCATTGCACATGGGAAGAGGATTGACAGCTAAATGCTCCTTCCTCCCACTGACAGCAATGCTGTGGGATCACTCAGGGCTCCAGAAGGGAGCAGGGCGAGGTTTCCAGAATCCATCAACCTTCAGACTCTCAAGGGAAATGGAACGTGAGTGAGCTCTTGCCACCTTGACACTGATTGTTCTGTGCAGAAAGGGACATTGAGAACTTGCCTCCAACATTCTCCATGGATCTCAAACCATTATGTGCCAGGGCTTTCAGGTACTCCATGTCACGATCCCAATCTAGAAGGGAGCACAGATCAGAACCATTCCATGGTGTGCTGGGATCCCCTTCTGCCTTAGGGAACTGGGCACTGCAAGGGGGTCAGGTAAGGCCGTGGGAGCCAGATGTCAATGGACGTGGCCAAAGCTGCAGAGTGGCCTGGGGAGCTCTGGGCTGGCTCTGGACATTCTCAACACCTTTTCCATGCTCTGTGCAAAATCCCTGAAAGGCAGGCACTGCCAAGCAGCAGAGATGGCAGCTCAAGCCTCAGCAGGGCTCAGGCCCAGGGGCACAGCAATTACCTCCTGGGTCTGTGCCTGGCATGGCCTCCCTTCCTGCAGCAGAGGCTGCCCATGAGCCACTGCTTCCTCCGGGAAACGCCGCCTTCAGCACAGCCTTTGGGTTCATCTCTGGAGAAAGGAAGAGCCACAGCTGGATCAGATGGCAGCATTCCCCACTGGGGAGGTGGCATGTTCAAGCGGCAATATTTGTCAAAGTCATGGATAAGGACAAGGAAAACACCCAGGTTATTGGGGCTGGCCAGGGTCCTCCCTCCTCCAAACAGCCCCTACACCTGATCCAGCCTAAGACCAGGAAATTGCAGGGGATCTCAGGGTGTGCATGGCCCATGCTGCAGTTTGGGTTCCCTGTCAGCTGATGCCAAATGCCTTCCTGCAGAGGCTGGGGAAAAGCTGCAGCCAGGCCAGGCTGGGAAACAGCCCTGCAGGCTGTGAAAGCAGCAGCAGGGCAGCAAGGCTGCCATGGATCCCTTCCTGCTGTGCCGGGCACGGCGTGTCCAGATGTGCAGAGAAAGCCCCCGGCTGCTGAGTCTCAGGAGAAGGCTGAGGGACGTGGACCCACCATGGCGTCTCTCCACATCACTCAGCATCTTGTCTCCTGTAGGTTTGTTCCTCCCTCTAGGAGGACCTTAACAGAAAGCATTTCCATTTCAGATGAATGGATCCCACAGAACCAGGGCTCAGCCTGTGGGATCAGCAGGGACACACCACTCACCCCTATGATGGGAGCTGGGCTTGCGTGCAGCAATCAGAAAAGGAGCTTGAAACATCCTCGCTGCAGACACACCTGCAACTCAACAGCCACAGAATCTTCTGTCACCTGGTTCATGACAGGTTGTCAATGATTATTCCTTGTTGAGACAGTGAGAACATACCTGCATGGGGCTCCAGAGGGAGAAAATCTTCATGAAGCCAAGCTGCTGGAGAAGCCTTCCTACCACCCTCATCTGGAAGGAAGCACAGATCAGAACCATTCCATGGTGTGCTGGGACCCCCTTCTGCCTTAGGGAACTGGGCACTGCAAAGGGGTCAGGTAAGGCCGTGGGAGCCAGATGTCAATGGACATGGCCAAAGCTGCAGAGGGGCCTGGGGAGCTGTGGGCTGGCTCTGGTCACTCTCCACCCTCTTTGCAGGCCCTGTGCAACATCCCTGGAGGGGCAGTGGGACAAGCCCAGGGCCCCTGAGGCCTCTGTCCCTCCCACAGAGGAAACCCTCCCTAAAGCCCTGGGGAAAACCATCCCCAACACTTCCCAGGGAGAAGGGAGCACTGTCCCAGG
This sequence comes from Cyanistes caeruleus, assembly GCF_971803275.1. Taxonomy (NCBI): domain Eukaryota; kingdom Metazoa; phylum Chordata; class Aves; order Passeriformes; family Paridae; genus Cyanistes; species Cyanistes caeruleus. Next base: position 70,005 of record NW_028256006.1, on the reverse strand, counting down.
AAGGGGGACCGAGGCCACCGGCTCACCTGCTCGCCCTGCTCGCCATGGAGCAGCCTGGGCAGCCCTGTCAGGCAGGGCCACTGCCAGGAGGAGCAGGAGGAGGAGGCGCAGAGCAAAGGCCATGGTGCCTTGCCCACTGCCAGTCCTGCAGCTCTTGCTGCCACCACTGTCCTGACACCGCTGTCCCAATGTCAGCACCGCTGCTGCCGCCGCCGCTGCTGCCACAACAGTCGTGGTCAAGGACTGACTGCTCGGTCCTTGTGGTGCTGGGCAACCACGGGGCTCTGGGACCTCTGTGACCTCAGAGCCTGCTGTCACCTCAGCCTGCTGTCACCCCAGAGCCTTCTGTGACCTCATGGCCTTAATTGTCCGCCCCAAGTGTACTCCCATCTGTACTAGAGGACTGCTCTGACTGTGAATCTTTGACTTTATCAAAGGGTTATTGCTAAACAAAACCTTGGTTTTGCCTGCTGACATTGCTGGTCAGGCGGTGTCCCAGGAGATGCTCTTGATGGTTGCCTCTTTTCCTGGGCATGGCACTGGAGGAGGTCCAGGCCCAGGTGATGCCACTGAAGGAAATGTGCCCTCATCCCAGGGACGCTCAACACGGACTCCCCCAGCCCCTCAGTGCCCCGCTGCTGGTCACAGCAGCCCCTGCCTGGCTCCTGCCTGCCCACACCAGGGTCAGCCCTGCCTGCTCCTGGACATGGAGCTCAGCCAGGGCTGGTGCTGTGTGGGCTTTGCTGGTGGTACCAGCCAGACACTGGGGTGAGAGCTCCATCTCTTTATTGGAACAGAAGAGCTGTGCCGGGCCCTGCCCTGGCAGGAGGGACCCACCTTCAGTCCAGGCCACAGAGCAGGGCGGGTCCCTTCAGGGACACAGGGCCTTGCTTTGGGTGGTGGCAGCATCTGCACAGCAGCAAGCTGGTAATGCAGTGTCGTGGTTTTAAACCAGTAACTAACAAAAAAATGACTTCTTTTTTGCTGTGAGATATGGATTAGAACAAGAGCAAAACAGGCTTAAATCTTAAAAGGAATAAAGAAAGATTATTGACAAAATATAAGAATAAGAACACCAGAATAAACTTCCAGAAAACTCTTTTTATCCCCTACTACCCACCATTCTTTTGTTCACGTGACAACACAGAGACCAAAGAACCTTGGAACTTTGGTGTCCAGAACAGTCCCTATTCTCGCTAGAGTCTTCTAATCAGTCTTTGTAGAGGAACAGAAGTCTCTTTCTGCTAATCTATAGAGTTTCTCACAAGAAAACTATTTCTGCTATAGTTTTCTATTGCCCTGATGTCAGCTGCCCAGAAATGCTGGTATCAGAGCTCACTCCTCCCATTTCACATCACTCTGAGATGTGTATGGGCCATGAGTCTAGGGATGGCATTTTAAGGATGAGTTATTCAAAGGCAAAAGTCTTCTTCATCTGTCTTTGTGAGCTCTACTGGAAAACAGTTTTCTCATTGGCTCTCAAGGCCTCAAATTTTCACTTCACCCTGTTCCAGCACCTCACTGCACCACAATCACTCTATATCCAATCATAGTAATAGAATACTAGTACTATATACTCTAGGAGCGGCTCAGAAGAAGGGGCTGCAATCCCCCAAGGCCTGGGCTGCTCCAGGCTGCTCCTGGTGCCTTGGGCTGTTGAAGGGGTGCCGGGGTGGCCTTTGTGACACAGGCACGGGGTGCCGGGGTGGCCTTTGTGACACAGGAACGGGGTGCCGGGGTGGCCTTTGTGACACAGGCACGGGGTGCCGGGGTGGCCTTTGTGACACAGGCACGGTTTGTCAGGGGCCGTGGTGACGCGGGACCTTGCGGTGCCCAAAGTCCATTGTGACATGGCAGAGCCCCGCCCCGGCTGGGGGGTATATAAAGGGTTTGTGGGGCCCGGGTCAGTCCCAGGACAGTGGCTGTGTCCAGGTACTTGTGTGCACCAGAGGACTGCAGGCACGGAGGAGGAGAAGGCAAAGCCCAAGTCCCAGCCCCCCAGGCCCTGGCCCGGCTCACAGAGAGCCCAGGCCTTGAGGGAGCAGCAGGAGGAGGCTGAGAGGGCAAGCAGAGGGAGGAGAGGAGCCGTGGAGTCCTGCGCTGAGGAAGAGCCAGAGCTCTGCCGAGGAGAAATGAACAAGTTCCAGCAAGGGACTCCAGGGGAAGCCTGCACTGAGCCACAGCTGTCCCCAGGAGAAGCCCAGAGCTGCCAGGAGCTCTCTGGGTGGGATGAAGGCCTTGAGCAAGAGCTGGTCCAAGTATGGGGGAGCTACTGGCATTTGCGGGACTGGGATGAGGGCAGGGAGCAAGAGCCCTCCCCAGCTGTCTCCGAGTGGGGCGAGTGCAGGGAGCAGGAGCCGTGGCAGGCGGACAGCGATCACTGTCAGGAATTCTCAGATTGGGAAGAATCCCCTGAGCAGCGGCTGTCCCCAGGAGAAGGCACGAGCCGCCGGGCACTCTTGGATTGGGAAGCTTGCCGCAAGCAAGAGCTGTGCCAGGATGGCCAGGAGGTGACTGGAGGCAAAGCAAAGAGAAAATCCTCCAGGTCCAGCTGGGATGATGACAGTGATGGAGAGCTGGCTCAGGACAGCAGGGAATACTGCGACATCCTGTGCAGCCAGCTCAAGGCCTGGCAGTGGGAGGACGATGACTGGGATGAGGTGAGCGTCCTGGAGCTGCACGAGGAAGGAGAAGAGGCCAGGCAGCAGAGACTGGCAGATTTAGCCCAGGAGGGAATCCTGCTGCCTGTCCCTCAAGAAGCTTGGGTGGAGTGCCAGGAGCCCGAGCTGTGCCCACAAGAGCAACTCTGTGCTGGGCCTGGCCCTCTGGCAGCCCAAGCCACGGTGGAAAATGTCTCTTCTCCTGGGCAGCCGCTTCCTCACAGGAAAGGCCGCTTGCTCTTGAGGTGGGCGCTGCAGGGGCTGCAGGCACTGCGGGCGCTGCAGGGGCTGCGGGGGCTGTTCCACTGCCCCTGCCTGGCGGCACAACCACAGGATCAGTGCCCGCTGCCAGCAGTGCAGGGCTGCAGATGGCGGCTGCCCCGCGGCCTGCCCGGCGCCCCGAGGGAGCCGCACGGGCTGGCCCGGCCTGCGCTGGCTCTGCGGGCTGAGCCGGCCCCGGCCGCTCTGCGGCACCCCCGGGGCGGCTCCCCGAGGGCACATGGCAGCCCAAAGCGGCACCCGAAGGGGGACCCTCGCTGCCGGGGCTCAGCGCCGCATCCCGGCCCATCGTCCGGCCGGGAAGGCACCTGGAAAGTCATCGGCTCCCAGCGGCAGCCTGGCACCGCCAGCGGCACCCCTGCACCGGGTCCCCGAGGGCCACAGCCACACGGCTCTTGGCCCTTTGCAGGGACACTGGCTCCAGCTCCTCCCTGCTGGACTCCAAGGCCATTTCCTCTCCTCCGGAAAGGACTCCATGCTGATCCTGGGGCACTTTGGCCATGAGGAATGGACACAGACAGGAGGTGTTGCTCTCAGGACACGACGGCGGCCTGCTGGACTGCAACACACACAATTCTAACAAAAGAAAAGAAAGTTGTGTTTAGAAAGTAGTAGTAGGAAAGAAAAAAACCCCAACCCCCAACACCCCACACCCCCACTAAAACCTGCATAAGACCCTCCAGAAACCAAAAAATGATAAAGAATAAGAACAGGAATATTAGGAAGAAGAGGTAGAAGCTGAAGTAGATGAAGACATAGTAGTACTTAAAACATGGAAAATTAAGAATAAGAATAAAATGTTGGAGTCTGGAATACAGAGTGTGTGCCCTTGTTTCTGATACTTAGTTATAAGATCCAGGTATAAGTTCCCCCAGGCAGGGCAGGTCCCTGGGTGCTGCCCCCAGCCCAGATAGTTTTCAGATGGGAAAAACTATCAGAAGTAAGGTTTTAGAAGACAAAATGTCTTCCCTGCTGACAGCACCATAAGGAATAGCTGCAGGGCAGAGTTTTAAAAACAGAGGTTGTCTTGACCTCTCTACAGCCTTGCATGGTGCTCAGCATGATAGATCAGGGGAAAAAATATTATTGTGGTGTGGTAGCAGCTTCAGGGAGACAAAGAGTTAACATTGTCCCACCCCAAACCCCTTGTGAAGGGCGGCCCAGGAGTTCTGATTGGGTTTGAGTCCCTGAGGGGCTCTCCCTTGGTGTGCTTCTACTGGTCCCTGACCCTGAACTCCACCCTCAAAGGTGGGGACCCTCGGGGGTTCTGTCCCTCAAAAACCCATGCTGTGCCTCTGTTCGGGGCTCTCTGTTCTGGACCTGACTTTGTTCCCATGCTGAATAAATGGTTTCGTGAACGGGAGCCCGTCTCGGTTGGTGTTTGATGCTGGTCCCCAGAATCCTGCTGCTTCTCTGGACGAGATCCTGGAGCTGCAGACTGCAACAGCAGGGTATTGGATGAAATACACAAATTGACACATTGGGGGACGCAGGGTCTATGTGACCATTTCTTGAGGGAGAACATCTGCATAGGGGTTTATGATATAGCAAAGGCCATCACTCAGGGCTGTGTAACGTGTCAAAGGGTAAACCAACGAGTGATGACAAAACCCGTACCAGGGGGGAGGGAACTAGCGGAGAGACCCTTCCAAAATGTGCAAATTGATTTCACAGAAATGCCTCTAGGACAGGGATACAAACACCTGCTAGTGATCGTAGATCACCTGAACCATTGGCCAGAGGCTTTTCCCACTTGGAATGAAACAGCGAGAGTAGTAGTCAAAATACTTTTGGAACATATTGTCCCCAGGTATGGGTTAATCAATAACATAGACTCGGACCAAGGCCCCCATTTCACTGCCCGTGTCCTCCAGGAAACCACTGAAGCCCTGGGGATAAAGTGGAGGTTACACACCCCATGGCATCCCCAGAGCTCCGGTCGGGTAGAACGGATGAATAAGACCATAAAAACGACCTTAACCAAGCTGACTCTGGAGACTAAATTAGATTGGATAAAATGTTTCCCTTTGGCTTTGTTGCAAATAAGAACCCCACCTCGAGCAGACTTCGGGGTATCCCCTTATGAAATGTTATTTGGCCTCCCCTTCCTAATTACTCCTTACAGCACTGCCCAGTATACTGAAGGGGAAGAAACCTCAAGGAGGTATTTGGAAACTGTTGTTAAAACTTTAGAAAACTTTAGGAAAAAAGGGTATCTCCCTCAAACTCCTCCCTTAGAGGTAGACACACACCATATTAACCCTGGGGATTGGGTATTGGTAAAATCTTGGGCTAACTCTCCTCTCACTCCAAATTTTGAAGGACCCTACCAAGTTCAACTCACCACACATACGGCTGTGAGAACCCGGGAAAAAGGGTGGACACACGTGACTCGAGTTAAAGGACCAGTGGCACCACCAGATGGGGAAGTAAACTCCGAAAAAGATCCCTCTAACTGGACTGTTGTCCCCAACACCAAGGACTTGAAAATAACCTAAAGAAGGAAACCCAGAGACTAAAGTCCCCAACCAGGAACTGGAATTACAACAGTTGTTGTTAAGTGTTCTCTTGGCTGCAACATTTGTGGTTAAGTGTTTCTTTAAAGTCAGTGAACTAATGTTAAGGTGTTTTCCAGTTGTGGTTAACTTGTAACTATTATTATTATTATTATTATTATTATTATTATTTGAAAAAGTAAAAGAACCCCTCCCCCCCCGAATAAGGCTCCAATTTCCTAGCCAAGACTATATTCCTCTCTGGGCAGCTTTTCCCAAGACCAAAACCGACAACAGTAAAAAGGAGAAGGACAAAAAAATAATAAAGCTGTAAGCCTTGGACTCAGACCCCCAAAAGAGTGTGAGGAAAACCCCAAGAGGCAAGACCAGGGGAGATCAAACATGGTTCCTGCAGGACTCTTGGGAGTCACGGACTGGAGGGAGCCTAAAAGGATCATCACAAGGCTCATGGTAGGTCTGGTGACAGCAATGCACCTCACCAATGCCATGGGGACAGACTCTTGCATGAAATGTTATTATCCCTTGTATGATGGGGAAAATCTAGGGTCCCTGGTAAGGGTCCACACAAACTTGAGTCCTTCTTGCTACAACAAATCACAATTAGAAGAATGCCAAGAAAACAGAAAAACATATTGGATTACCAGAAATACGGCCACTTTTAGAGAACGTCTTTTGGGAGACTGTCCCATGAGGGATACTTGGCTGTGCTTTGAAAAGAACGAACCAGTAAAAGGTGAACCTGATGTAGTAAAGGAGAAAAGAGTGGACATGAGCGTGGGAAATGAAGAATAGGAAAATTTGAGTGGGAAGAACTTGTTCATTGATTTAGTTGAAAACATCAGCAAGGAATTAAATATAACTGATTGTTGGGTATGTGGGAGTACTAAAATGTCTGATATTTGGCCCTGGGAGGGAATTAGCTTGAAACCTTGAGAAATTCTAAGCATAAAATGAACTGGGGAAGGCCAAAGCACACCAGGGTATAGGAGAAGGGAAAAATGGGAGTTAAAGGCTAAGGTAATTGGGGAAGACTGCATTCTACAAACTGGAAAAAGATATAGAACCCTGGTGGGGCGGATGGCATGCAAAAGATATAACGAAGAATCTAGGAACTAAATGGGTTCCCCCAGGAGCCCAACCTAAGATATTGATCCTTAGAGAAGAGGGAAAAAGGGTGCATTCATCACAAAGGATATAACCTTAATGAATGTGCAGAAAGAGGGATCAATCCCTTCTGGGGAATTAGAAGCCTATCAAAGCATTGGGAGCACCCCTATGAAGACAGGGAGGGTTTTTGGGAAGCCCCAGATGATTTTTTTTGGATCTGCAGGGATGCAGCTTATACACATCTACCAGGAGACTGGTCAGGTAGCTGCACGATTGGGGTGATAAAGCCAGCTTTCTTCCTGCTCCCAAAAGAGGCTGGCTCAGAGCTTGGAGTACCAGCATATGACAACCTAAAGAGGCCCCTAAAAAGGAAGAAGAGGAGTGTAATAAGCACAGGAGGGACCCAGAATTGGAAAGGAACAGTCTGGACCCTGGAGGAAATAATAAGAACTTATGGGCCAGTGACCTGGGCCCAGGATGGGTCCTGGGGATATAGGACCCCAATATACATGTTAAACAGAATAATCAGGCTCCAAGCTGTAATTGAAATAACATGGAACAAAACAGCCCTGGCTCTTGATCATATAAGTGACCACCTCTCCCAGACCTGATGTACCTGGTGTACCAACTCCGACTGGCAGTAGATTACCTTCTCGCTGATGAGGGGGGAATCTGTGGGAAGTTCAACACCTCTGAATGCTGCCTAGAAATAGATGATAAAAGTGAAGTAATCTGGAACATTTCTAAAGAGATCAGAAAAATCTCCTACGTAGGGAACCAAGAATGGATGCCGATCCTGAATACTGATTGGTGGGATAGTTTCTGGTCCTTTAAGGGCTGGTGGAAAAAGGTGGCATTCATTGGTATAGCGGGACTAGCAGGACTGTTATTTCTTCCCTGCGTCATCCCGTGTTTGATCAGAGTAATTACCTCAGTAATAGAGTCTAGCAGCACGATCTACAACTTGTTAGAAATAACCCAAGAGAAGGGAAAAACTAAGATCCTAATGTTAGAAAGTTCAGAGCTGAAAGCAGCAAAAAGGGTATATGACCAATACCAAAGACTAAAGAAATTTCACTACCAGGCTGATGCCTGGTCAAATTAAAAGAGGGGGGATATTGTTATAAATAAAAATCCCAATGTTCAAATTATATGTTCCTGTTTCAATCCCAGTTTAGGTCCCTGGATAAGGGGTTTTGGTGTTGTAAGTCCCAAAAGGGTTCACTGTTACTAAGTTTGTACTTGTTTTATCCTTGCATTTGTATCCCCATCCCTTATTCTCTTCCAACCCGTCAGGCAATTTAGCAGCTGCTGCCCAGGATGAACTTCCCCATTTCCCATAAAGACTTGCACATGGGTGCATATTAAAATCATATTACCACCTGGGAGCAAAGACAGCCCTGGACAACGAGCCACGCTCAGGGAACATCTGGAGGACCCCACTGTGGAGGCAGCAGGGACCTGGGGAGACTGGGTGTGCCAATCCCAGTCCAGCAAGCTGGTTGCCATGACCTGGGCAGGACTTGAGAGGGAAGACACCCCTAGACCCTTGAGCCTAAGACAGAGTCTCTGGGTGATCCTGGCGGGAATAGAGGCTCTGGTTGTGCTGACAGTGGATGACGACAGGCCTGTGTGATCCTCGACATCGACCACAGGGAGCAGCGGCGGCGTGCACCCCGAGCCCCCACCTCTAGGCCCAGTTGTCTCTAATAAAGGCTTGTTAAAGGGAGCAGAAGGTCTCCTGGCCCTTTAATTCACCGCACCTGCACTGCCGGGGTAGGAGGCACAGCTGGGAGGAGAAAGGGGTGGGGGGAAGCTGGTTTTAGGGCTATTAATTTACTTCTCACAATCCTTCACTGAGTTTTTGGAATTTTCTGCCAGAAATCTCCCTCCTCCCCCACTCATCCACAGGGATTTGGGGCAGTTTTCCCTTTTTGGGGGAAATCCGAGCGATGCACTGAGGCACCTAATTAGAGGTGGGAGAAGTGAGGCTCCAGGGCTTCCCGCTGAGCCGGAGCCACCGAACACCCAGGGCAGGGAAAAGCGGGCCGGGAGCTGCGGAGAACTTTGTTTGTGTTGGGAGCTCAATGGCGGCTCGGGCCGGGCCCGTTCCAGGCCTGTTCCTCATCTCCGCCCTTCCCCTCACACAGCCCGAGGCGGGCCCTGAGAGCGCGGGGCGGGGCTGTGCCGTGTGCAGAGCCCGCCGCTGGCTGCGATTGGCTGCTGCTGCCGTCACTCGTGGCTCTGGCGCGCGCTGATTGGGCAGAGCGGGGACAAGCCCGGCCCCGCTGGCGCCCCCAGGGCGGCCGTGGGGCAGGAGAGCCGCCATTGCCGGAGCGTCTGTGCGGGCCCGGCAGCGGCGGCAGCGGCCGGAGCCCGGTGAGGCGGCGGCGGAGCTCGGAGGCGGCCCCAGCCATCGCAGGTGGGAGCCGCGCTCGGTTCTGCGGGGGCTCGGGGCTCGCTGCGGGCCCGGGAGGGGGCGGCGGGGGGCTGTGGCGGGTGACTTGTGCCGTGGCCGGCCCGTGTTGGCCCTGGCGTGAGGGCGCTGCGGGAGCGGCTGCCCGCGGTCTCCTTCCCGCTGGGGCCTCGGCAGGAGCCGGTGCCGGAGCAGCGCTGGCTCGTCCCGCTTCGTGTCGGTAGCCCGGAGGTGGCTGCGCTGTGCTCGGGGCTGGGCGGGAAAATTCCCGGCGACAGAGGTTTGTGTGGCCAAAGGAGGCAGAGGAGCGGTGTGAGAGTGACTTTATTGCTGCCCAAAGGGAGAGGCCGTGGGGCATTTGCCGTGCGCTCTCTCCAGCTGCTGGAGGACGCGGCCTCGTTTTTGTCCTGATTTTCCCGGCCGCGTGTCCCTGTCCCTTTCCCCACTGGCGGAGGTGCTTGGAAGGTTCAGACTTCCCCATCTGCCTCCTGCATGTCCCGGTTAATATGTACCCACCACTTTTGTATAACATCCGATATTGATGGCTCTGTTAAGTCTTTGTTCTTCTGGAAGTTCAGGAATTTAGCGGGACTTTGTCAGAGCAGCGGTCCTTGTCAATTGGTAACATTTTCTGTAACTGAGGCTTTTTCCCATTGCTTCCTTATGTGCAAGTCCGTGGCCCTATCTGCAAGCAGATTCACTCATTGGCTCTGTTTTTTCTTCCTGGGTGTTTTTTGATTTTGGGATTGCTCTCGGTGCCCTCATTCTCTGTCCTTTTGTAGCCGTTTGTGGCTCAGGAGGCCTGGCTGCCCCCTGCATCCCCTTGCTCAGCTGCTGAATGAGCTGCACTCAGCAAGGTGTGTGCATGGGGAAAAGATGAGAGTTGCTGTAGAACATAAGAGGAGAAACTGCATTAGTTTAACCCATGGTCTGCCATTTGGACTGGTACATTACATTTTTCTTATATCCTTTGTTATCTGTTTCTCCACTTTTCCTCTGTGATGTATTTGCCAGCAGCAGTTTGAGTCATTTAATTTTCCACAAACTCTGCCTCCTTTTCCTGCTAAAAGATAATCTGACCCCATCCCATGGTGAAATGTTGTGTTCCTCATCTGGGTGGATTGGTTGTGAAGAAAGTCAGGAACTGGAGCTGTCTGGTTGGGGATTATTTTGAGGACATCATGTAATCTAATTATGCCATGGAAATGATAAATTAGTTCTCTGGCTCCCGATATGAATTCATTAGGGTTCCCAGGGCCTGGTCCATGGTGTTGCAGGATTTGTTCTGGTGGCTGTTCGTCTTTTCCCCATTTTTGGGTGCTCCCTCCAGCCAGGGCTGCATCAATTTTTGGCTTTTCTCTAATTAAATCAGCACATACTTGGATTCCCAACTGATTTCCTTGAACTTGTGGCAGAAAAAAAACCCCAGTGCTCTAATTCACCCTGGATAACATGGAAAGTGAGAGCAAAAGTTGGGGTGGGGAGTCGGATGATTCCCCCCCATTTTTTATAGTGAAGTTTTCACAGCATTGTCCATTTGCTGTTTTCCTTTGCAGCTTAACCAATTTCTGCTGCAGAGTCAGATATCCTCACCATGGGCTCTGCCTTTAGCTGTGCAAATTCCATCTGTGCCCCCAGGCAGAGCTTGGGGTGAGGGGCAGAGGAATTCAGCCCAATTCCTCCCCCAAGCAGGAAGACCCTGGTACATTGTCCAGGCTTTGCCCCAGAGGTGTTAATTTGCATTTCTAAAGCTCCTCTGCTGGCTGCCTGGAATGAAGCTTCTCTTCCAGGGCAGCCATGGGATGACTCACATGGAGAACACCCCACCCCCCCTTACAATTTTTTTATTTTTTTTTTTAAACAATTTTCTATTAACTGTTTAGCTTTTAAAGGGCCTCTTTTCAAACTCTTCTACTTTTCAAAATGCAGCTTAAAGGTGAACATGGAAAAACCCATACCATAATGTTGCCATCACTAAGAGCCATGCACAAATATAAAAACAAAAATTAGAAAGAAATCAAGTATTTTCTTTTTCTTCTCTTCTGACTAAAAACTGATTCTCACACCCCTGGCCCAAGCAGAACTGACAACAGAAAAGTAGAATTATTACGAAAATTTCTTCTAATGGTGTAATCCATTCACTGAAACTGTGAAAAGCAGAAACTCTCCAACAATGTCTTTAGAGAAATAAAGCATGACTTGATTCTGAACAGAATCATTTCAACCACACATAGTCTGCATGTGCAGAGAAAATCATTCCATGGCATGTGAGTTTTACTAGATGTTTCCTAAACTTTATACAGTCTGAACCCATAGAAATTCATTAGTTTAGTGTTCATTGTTTCCAAGTTGTGGAGTCCTTAGTGTTTGGTTTCCTGTTGCACCGGGATTTCTGTGTCTCTGATGTGAATTAGGTCTGCACTCCTGGATTTCCTGCTCAGCCTTTTCCAGACCCCCTTGGATCCCCATTCCTGGGCCCTGGGACCCCCCCCGCATCTCCTTCCCCAGCTCCGGGACCTCCTGCACCCCCTTCTCCTGCACCAACAGCGCCCTGCACCCCCTTTCCCGGGGATCCTCCCCTGGCAGCCCCTGGATCCCCCGGTTCCGTCAGCCCGGGGACCCCCGGAGCCCCATTCCCGGCCATCCCGGGGCACCGCACCCCCAGGCCTCCCTTTCCAGGGAAAGCCGAGCTGGGCACGGGGCTCTCCAGCCGCTCTGGCATTTCTGATCACCCAGAGGAGAGGGAGAGAGCAGCAGAGAGAGAGAGAAGGAGATTGGGAATCGGGGCTCGGGCTCCCAGCGCCCGCTCCTGCTCCGCCGGGGCTGGGGAGCCGCAGCCGCAGGAAAAATGGGATCCGCGGATGCCGGGGCTTCCCCCGCTTTGGGCCGAAGCCGGCGGGTTCCAGGCAGAGTTTGGGCGCAGGGCCCGAGAGTTCAGCCCAGTTTGTCCTGGGGGTCCCGCAGTGCGCGGCCGAGGAGGGTCCCGGGGGATCCCGGGAGGGGATCCAGGGGAATTCCCTGGAATTGCCCCGTCCCCTCCCCCCGCGCTCCCTCGGGCACTTTCGCTTCCGCCTTGGCCGCCCTGCGCCGCCGGGATCTGCCCGGCGACCGGTGACGTCACTGCAGCCTCGGGCTGCCACTGGCGGGCAGCAAAGAGCGGCGCCAATGGCGGCGCCGGAGGCGGCTCTGGGGGCGGGGCCGGGGCTGTGGGCGGGGCCGCAGCGGAGCAGCGCGATGGCTCCAGCGCTGGGGCCGGGGGCGCTCCCGGGGGGCGGCGAGAGGTGAGGGGGACCCCGGCACCGGGACTCTTTGATCGCCCATTCCGGAGCGCCGAGGGGCTCCTAAACCCCCATTCCTGGGCACCGCCATTCCACCGAACCCCCATTCCCGGCCGTGGGTCCCACCCTGCACCCCCTTATCCGGCACCAGGAACGCCTGCACCCCTTTCCCGGCCATCCCGCCTCCCGCAGCCCCCAGAGCCCCCTTCTCCTTCACCCATTTAACCCCCGGACCCCTATTCCTGCCTCTCCCAGCAGCCAGCCCCTCCTTTCCTCAGCACTCAGGACACCCGGGACCCCTATTCCCAGCCATCCCGGCTTTCCCTGCCCTGTCCTGGCAATGGGGACAGCGGGGACCCTTGGAGCTCCCTTTCCTGGGTACAGGAACGCCCTGAACTCCAGCCATGCCACATCTAGCCAGCCCTAGCCTCCCCTCTTGTCACTCCTGGCATCCCCAAATGCCCTTCCCGGCTCTCGCCGTTCCCCCTTTCCTTCAGCCGTGACCCCTCCGATCCCAAATCTCCAAATGTCCCCCCAGTTCTCCTCTCCCTGCGTTCCCTGCACGCGGCGCTGTCGGAGCCCGGCCCGGGCTTCCCGCAGTCCATGTCCATGGGGTCCCTGGCTGGGATCCCCTTCCAGCGCCGCCGCAGCGAGCGGGGCCGGGCGGAGCCGAGCCGGGATCTTGGGATAGCCAGGGCTGGGATCTTGGGATAGCCAGGGCTGGGATCTTGGGATAGCCAGGGCTGGGATCTTGGGATAGCCAGGGCTGGGATATTGGGATAGCCAGGGCTGGGATATTGGGATAGCCAGGGCTGGGATGTTGGGATAGCCAGGGCTGGGATCTTGGGATAGCCAGGGCTGGGATCTTGGGATAGCCAGGGCTGGGATCTTGGGATAGCCAGGGCTGGGATCTTGGGATAGCCAGGGTTGGGATATTGGGATAGCCAGGGCTGGGATATTGGGATAGCCAGGGCTGGGATATTGGGATAGCCAGGGCTGGGATCTTGGGATAGCCAGGGCTGGGATCTTGGGATAGCCAGGGCTGGGATCTTGGGATAGCCAGGGCTGGGATCTTGGGATAGCCAGGGCTGGGATATTGGGATAGCCAGGGCTGGGATACTGGGATAGCCAGGGCTGGGATCTGGGGATAGTCAGGGCTGGGATATTGGGATAGCCAGGGCTGGGATACTGGGATAGCCAGGGCTGGGATCTGGGGATAGTCAGGGCTGGGATATTGGGATAGCCAGAGCTGGGATCTTGGGATAGCCAGGGCTGGGATCTTGGGATAGCCAGAGCTGGGATCTTGGGATAGCCAGGGCTGGGATATTGGGATAGCCAGGGCTGGGATATTGGGATAGCCAGAGCTGGGATATTGGGATAGCCACAGCTGGGATATTGGGATAGCCAGGGCTGGGATCTTGGGATAGCCAGGGCTGGGATCTTGGGATAGCCAGGGCTGGGATCTTGGGATAGCCAGGGCTGGGATATTGGGATAGCCAGGGCTGGGATATTGGGATAGCCAGGGCCGGCACAAGGAGCGGCACCGGCACGGGGCCAGCGGGGAGCTGCAGATGCTGCAGCAGCGGCACAGCCAGAGCGGGGCTGAGCGGGGGGAGCCGGGGCTGGGGGATCTGTGGGGCTGCGATGGCAACTGTGGCACCGCCATGGGGATCCCTGAGATCCAGGCTGAGGGATTAACAAATTCCCTGGCTCACAGCTGCAGGGAATGTCTCCGGAAATATGTCAGATATGGGCAGGAGGTGCTGGAGTGTAAAGATGGGGAGGGCAGAATTCCCATGGGAATATGGGAATTGAGAATGCAGGATTTGGGAGAGCAAAATTTGGGAATGTAGGAATTCCCACGGAAATTCCATGGATGGATCTCAGACATCCCATTCCTGTGAGACCTCCAAGGATGGATTCTACAGCAGTCCAATTCCCATGTGAACTCTGTAGATGGATCTCACTGCCATGCCATTCCACAGAATTCCCTGGGCAGATCTCCCCATCCCACTGCCATGGGAGCTCCAGTCCGGTTCCCCCCAAACCCATCCTGGGGCTTGCCCTGTTCCTTGCCTTCCCCACCCCCCACAAGACTCCTGGGGGTCCCCCCATGACACAACCAGCCCCCCCAACTCTTCCTGGGTTCCCCCTCATCCCCCCCACAACGGGAATTCCTGGAAGTCCCCCCGTGTCCCCTCCCCCAGGACTTTGGGGGTCCCACCCGACCTGTCCCTGCACCCCCAGATTTCTTCCACAGCCCCCCTGTGATGGTGGAGGGTGGGGGCCGAGTGCTGGTGCCCCCCTGCCTGCAGCAGATCCAGCGGTGAGGGCAGTTTGGGGGGTCCCTCAGCATTTGGGGTCCCTGGGATTTGGGGTGACCCCCCGGGCCCCCCAGGATCTCCCTGAACACGCTGACGCTGCCCGTGTGCAGTGAGAAGGTTCAAACCCGGCACGGGGTCCCCAGCACTGCCACCTGCATTGTCCAGGTACCCCCAAACCTGCCGAGAACCCCCAAAGCCCCCGGGACACCCCAACCTCCCCTGATCCCAAACACAGCCCTGGATGCTCCAAAAACTCCCCAAAACCGCAAAACCCAATACAGACATTGAGAAGGTTCATACCTGTCATGGGTCCCCATGTCCATTACCAGCAGGTTCCCCAAAACAGCCTTGAGATCCCCAATTTCATCGCTGGGATCGCCCAAATTCTCCCATCAGGACCCCTGTAAACCCTCTTGAGAACTCCCAAAAAACCACCGTGGCCCCAAAAACACCCAGAACTTCTGAAAATCCCCAGGAACCCCTCATGAAGGTTTATACCGAGCACGGGATCCCCATGGACACCATCGGCATCACCCAGGTACCCCCAAACCCCTCCCGGGACCCCCAACCCCTCCCGGGCTCCACTGCCGGAACCAACGGGAGCGGTGTTGCCCTTTTAAGAGGAGTTACAGTGGGACCCGACAACACCGGGGACCCTTAAAGCGGCCATGGTAGAGAGAACCCCCAAAATCCACCCTGGGGGACAAAACATCCCCTACAGGGGCTTGGGGTGGGGACACCCCTAAAAATGTCACTTAAAGCCGTCATGATCCCCCCTCAAAAGGGGCTTGTGGGGCTGCGGCCGCACAAACACCCTAAAATGGGGAGGAAATAACACCCCTGTAGTGGTGGGATCCCCCCCAAAAAACCTGAAAAAGAGAAAAACTCCTCTTGAGAGGGGCCTGAAGACCCTGAAGGGCCCTGGAAGAGGGACAAGATCCCCTCCTGTGCTGGGGCCTCCCCGAGCCGGGAACTCTCCCGTTCCTGCACTCGGGGGAGCCCCGAACGACGGCGGCTCCTGGGCTGAGCCCCCCTCAGCCGGGGCTGCGGGGGGAACTGGGGGGGCTGGGACGGGGCTTGGGGCTCCTGGGGTGAACTGGGGGACCCTCAGTGCTCCCACCTCCCCCTGTTCCCCTGTCCTGCCCCGTTCCCATTGTTCCCCCAAAGCTCCGCTGCCCCCAGCTCGGTTTGGGGGGGACCCAGCCCTTTCCCATCGTGTCCCGGCCCGGCCCCGCTCACCCGAGGGCTCCGAACCACGCACAGGGACAGAGGAGGGACAGAGGAGGAGGAAGAGGAGGGACAGAGGAGGAGGAAGAGGAGGAGCAGGAGGAGGAAGAGCTGGAGCAGGCAGAGGAGGCTCCACCTGCGCTCCCCGCTCTCTGCATCTGCAGCTCCTTCGGGACCATCGCCCCCCATCCCGCAGGTGCCCGGGGAGGGGGAGCTCGCCCCAAATCCCCCGGGGCTCCCTGGCTTTGGGGTTTTTGGGGGGGATGTTTGGGGATGGCAGGGCTCCAGAGCCGAGCCGCAGATGCCCCTCGGGGGCACCCCGGGGGTCCTCGGGAGGTGTTTTTGGGGGGTCCCGGTGGCAGTGGCGGCAGAGCCCCGGCAAAGGGGCCGGGGGGATGCGGGTCCGGCATGGCCGGGAAAGGGGTTCGGGGCTCCCGGTGCCGGCAGTGGCTGCTCCCAGCATTGCCCAGTTGCTCCCCACGTGTGCCTCCAGTTTCCTGTGAGCCCCACGATAAGCCAAATCACTCCCAGTCATTCCCTATTAGAGTACAATTTGTCTCCATTTTATCACAGTTTTCCACATTTTTATCCAATTTTCCCCATTTTTATCCCATTTTTGCTCTATTTTCCTAATTTTTATCCTATTTTCATATAGTTTTCGTCATTTTTATCCTATTTTTTATTTTTCACCAACTTTTCCCTCATTTTTTTCCTTTCTCCTCCATTTCTGCCTTTTTTATCTCATTTTTCCTCAGTTTTCTCCATTTTTTCCTGATTTTTTTCCTATTTTTCCTCCATTATTCAATTATTTCCCCAGGTTTCCCTATTTTCCCCCCAATTTTTTCCCATTTTTTATCTATTTTTTTCCCCATTTCCCCATTTTATGCTATTTTGCTCTATTTTTCCCCAGTTTTTTTCCCATGTTCTCTCTTATTTTCCCTATTTTCTTCCATTTTTCTCCCATTTTTGCCTCATTTTTACCATTTTTGTTCCCATTTTTACCCCAGTTTTCCCCATTATTTTCCCCATTTTTATCCTGGTTTTATCTCATTTTTCCACAATTTTATCCCAATTTTCTTCCATTTCTTTCTTCCATTTTTCCCTATTTTTATCCCATTTTTTCCCTATTATTTTCCCATTTTGGCTCCAATTTCCCCCATTTTTGCTCCATTTCCATCCTATTTTTCCCTATTTCCCCCTAATCTTCCCCATTTAATTATTTCAAAAAATTAATATTTTGGGGGAGAAAAATAGAAATTTTGGTGGGAAAAAAGGGTGCTTTGGGGGCAAAACTCGATGAATTTGTATCACAGCTTTCCCATGATTTTTCCATGATTTCTAGCTAGAAGGAGGAGTGGGATTCATCCGAACATTCTGGAAGCTGGAATAGGACCAGGCCATCAACCTTCCCAAAAATCTTGACCAGCTCATCCGCAATTCCACCTTTCCCCACTCCCCGGATTCCCAGGTCTGGAAATTCTTCTACAACCTCCCAGGTAGGCAATTCCCAAAATTCCATGGAAAAATGGGATAGGGGGAATTTCATCCTGTTTTTTTCCTTATTTCCCCCAATATTTTTCTCTCTTTTTTGTGTTTTCTTATTTTTTCCTGATTTTTCCCTCATTTTTTCCTGAATTTTTCCCAGTTTTTTCACCATTTTTTCCCTGATTTTTCCGTTTTTCCTGATTTTTTGCTCTTCTTTTCATAAAATTTTTTGTATTTTTCCCAACTTTTTCTCCAATTTTTCCATAATTTTTCTAGTTTTTCCCATTTTTTTCCTGATTTTTTCTCCTGTATTCCCCATTTTCTTTTCCTGATTTTCCCACAATTTTTTAAATTTTTTTTTCTGATTTTTTTTTCCTGATTTTTTCCAGGTTTTATTCCCTTTTTCTTTTCCTGATTTTTTCCTCATTTTTCACAATTTTTTCCAAATATTTTCCAAATTTTTTTTCCTGATTTTTCCCTCTGATTTGTCCCAATATTTCCCCTTTTTTTCCTAATTTTTCCTGTTTTTTTCCTGTTTGTTTCCTTGATATTTCCTGGTTTTTTCCCAATTTTTTTCCCATTTTTCCAAAGTTTTTTTCCTCACTTTCTTTTTTTCATTTTTCCTTTATTTTTTTCCTTGATTTATCCCATTTTTTTCCCAGTCTTCTTCCTCTTTCTTTTTCTCATTTTTCCCTGTTTTTTCCCAATTTTTCCTAAATTTTTTTCTTGATTTTCCCTCATTTTTTCTGACTTTTCCCTCTTCGCAATTTATTCCTGGTTGTTCCCCATTTTTTTTCACAATTTGTCCCTGATTTTTCCCTGTATTTCCTATTTTTTTTACTGATTTTTCCTGATTTTTTTCCAGGTTTCTTTCCTCTCTTTTCTTTATTTGACCCAATTTTTTTCAATATTTTTCCTCATTTTCCCCTTTTTTTCCTGATTTTTCCTGATTTTTCTTCATAATATTTTCATTATTTTTTTATTTTCCTGATTTTTTTTCCAATTTTTCCCCTTTTTTTTTCCAAACTTTTCCTTGATTTTTGTGTTTCTTCCTGTTTTAATCCCATTTTTTTCCAGATTTTTCCCTTATCCTTTCCCTAATTTTTCCGGTTTTCCTCAATTCTTCCCTGATTTTTTTTCATTATTTTTTTTCTGATTTTTCCTGATTTTTTTATCCTTTTCCGGTTTGTTTCCCTGATTTTCCCGTGATTTTCCTTTTTTTCCACATTTTTTCTCTGATTTTTTCCCAATTATTTCCCAGATTTTTTTGCAATTTTTTCTCTCAACTATTTTTGGTTTTTCCTTCATTTTTCCAATATTTTTCCTAATTTTTTCCTGATTTTTCCCAGGGTCTTTTCGGCTTTTTTTTCCTGATATTTTCCCTGATTTCTCACAATTTTACACAATTTTTTTCATGTATTTCCCATTTTTTCCTGATTCTTCTCTTTTCCTTTCCCAATTCGTTTCTAGCTTTTTCCCAATTTCTTCTCAAATTTTCCTAGTTTTTACCTGATTTTTCCTGGGATTTTTCCTATTTCATTCCAGATTTTATTCCTCTTTCTTTTCTGGTTGTTTCCCAATTTTTCCAAGTTCTTTCCCAGTTTTTTTTTCTGATTTCCCCAATATTCTTTCCAATTTTCCCTGGTTTTTCATGATTTTCCTTCTTTTCCTCTTTTTTCCTGATTTTTTCCCCATTTTTTCTGATTTTTCCCAGATTTTTTTCCATTTTCTTTTTCTGACTTTTTTCCCCATTTTTTTCCCATCTTTTCCTTGAGTTTTCTCTTTTTTTCCCCCCAAATTTTTCCTGGTTTTTCCCAAATTTTTTCAAATTTTCCCATTTTTCCCAAATTTTTTCCCAATTTTTTCCTGATTTTTTCCCTGATGTTTATGAATTTCACCCTGATATTTTTCTGGTTTTTTCCCTGATTTTTCCCTTACATTTTCCTTGAATTTATCCTTGTTTTTTTCACATTTTTTTCCCAATTTTCCAGCTTCTTGCACACTCCCAGTATGATCCCAGGAACTCCCAGTCTGATCCCAGTCACTCCCAGTCTAATCCCAGTCACTCCCAGTATGAGGCCAGTGGCCCCCAGTTGCTCCCTGGCAGTGCCAGTGTGACCCCAGTAGCCTCCAGTGTGATCCCCGGGACTCCCTGTCTCTCCCAGTATATCCCAGTCAGCCCCAGCACGCTCCCAGTCATTCCCAGCTCCTCCCAGTTGCTCTCGGCATGATCCCAGTTGTTCCCAGCCACTCCCAGTCAATCCCAGTATGATTCCAGTCACCCTCAGTGGCATCCCAGTCTCAGCCATCATGGACCCAGCTGTTCCCACTGTGATCCCAGTATGATCCCAGTTGAGTGTGATCCCAGAATAGTTGTAATTCTTCCCAGTTCCTACCAGTATGATCCCAGTTGTCCCTGGAATAGTCCCAGTCCATCTCAGCATGGTCCCACTCACTCCCCGTTTCTCCCACTGTGGTTCCAGCTGTTCCCAGTGTGGTCACAGACACTCCCAGTATATCCCAGTTGCCCTCTGCGTGCTTGTGCTCATTCCCAGTCATTCCCAGTTGCCCCAGTAAGGTTCCAGTTACCCCAGTCCAAACCAGTCCCTGCCAGTGCTGCCACTCCTGGGATCCCCCAGCGCTCTCTGTGTTCCCTGGTCCCACATCTCCCCAGAGGATCCCCAAGGGCTGGCAGTCCCCAGCCAGGGTCCCCAGCCAGCCCCAGGTTGGATCTGCAACCCCCAATTTTCCCAGTTTCCCTCTCCTTTTCCCCGGGCCGGGTTCCCCCCGTCCCCAGCAGGTGGGAGCAGCGGAGAGCCCCTGAACACCAAAGGGGACAGACCAGAGATGGGGAACTCTTGGGAGGCATTTTCAGGGCTGAATCTTGATGTTTTGGAGGTTTTTATGGATGGCTGGTGACTTCTAGAGATGAACTTGGGCAGGAGGAACACCCTAACCCAATGTGCTTGTGAATTGTATTTTTCCCCAAACCAGGATTTCCCGTTCCCAAACTTTGGCTGGATGGAGAAGGAGGCTACGAGGAAGAGGAAGATGCCCCAGGACACCCAGGCAGGTGAGGAGGAAGTCAGTGCCCCTTTCCCCCTCTCTCCTGCTCCATCTCCCAGCCCAGCCTGGCCCCCGGCTGCAGGACAACCCCGCTGCCGACGCCGTCCTGCCGGGGACGCACTGGGGGGATCTCCTTCCCCTTCCCTCTGGCACGGAGGCAAATCCCATCCTCTCCTTGTCCTTGCTCCCCCAGACAAGGAGCTGAGGATGGAGACCAGGGAGGACAAATCCCCACAGCAGAACCTCATGGAAGAGGCCGTTTTGAGCAGCTCCACAGTGCAGGAATCCAACAGGGAGGAAAAGCCCCAGAGATCCCACAGGAGGAGGGGCTCCAAACCCATCCCAGGGTGCTCTGAGGAGGAAAGACCCACCCTGTGCCAGGAAGGCGGCTGGAGATCCAGCCAGGGCTCTGAGCTGGTGGTCCATGAGCAGGTTCAGGATGGGGAGAAGCCCTACAAGTGCTTGGAGTGTGGGAAGAGCTTCAGCCAGAGGAAAACCCTCGTCCGCCACCAGATGATCCACACCGGGGAATGGGCCTACAAGTGTGGGCAATGTGGGAAGGGCTTCAGCTGCAGTTCCGAACTCATCATCCACCAGCGCATCCACACTGGGGAGAGGCCCTACGAGTGTCCCCAGTGTGGGAAGAGGTTTCAGACCAGCTCCACTCTCCTCAGGCACCAGCGGATTCACACGGATGAGAGGCCCTTCTGCTGCCCTGACTGTGGGGAGGGCTTCAAGCACAACTCCCACCTCATCAACCACCAGCGCATCCACACTGGGGAGAGGCCCTATGAGTGTGGGGAATGTGGGAAGAGCTTCAGCCAGAGCTCCAGCCTGATCTGCCACCAGAAGATCCACACCAGGGAACAGCCTTATGAGTGCGGGGAATGTGGGATGACCTTCAGCCGGAGGTCCCAGCTGACCATCCACCAGATGATCCACACTGGGGAGCGGCCCTATGAGTGTCTCCAGTGTGGGAAGAGGTTTCACAGTAGTTCCAATCTCCTCTTGCACCAGCGGAGTCACACGGATGAGAGGCCCTTCCGCTGCCCCGACTGCAGGAAGGGCTTCAAGCACAACTCCCACCTCATCAGGCACCGGCGCATCCACACTGGGGAGAGGCCCTACGAGTGTCCCCAGTGTGGGAAGAGCTTCACCCAGAGCTCTCACTTGACCCAGCACCAACAGAGGCACCGGTAAGGGAAGCCCTTTGAGTGCCCCAAGTGCAGGAAGAGATTTGTGCACTGCCCCAGCTCCATCCCCCATCAGAGGACCCACGTTGGGCAGAGCTCTGATGACCCATGTTCCCAGTGATCTGTGTTGGCAACACACTGGGCTGGTGGTCATTCTGGTTTGGTTCTATCTTTTGATTCATCTTCATCTCTTTAAAACAGACAAAATTGGAATAAAAGTCTACAAATTCATCAAAGGCATCTACAACCTCACACTTACTAATGCTTCAAGGGAATCTGGGAGATACTTGGGAGTATTCAGGGGTTGTGGGGTTATTTGGTGGAGTTGTCTCCATTTCTTGGCACTCAAGGAGACGAGACGGTTCGATCTGTCACCTCAAAACCGCTCAGTCCCACTGAAATCTACTCAATCCCACCCAAAATGACTGGATTCCGCAGCCCCTCAGGGTGCGTTGCCTTAAATTTTAGCTTTCATATCTTTCATGTTCTGCACTGCCTAGGTTTGTAGTTTTGAACTTCACATTAGGTGTCACTGAGCTCTCTTCACAGAGTAGGTAGTGTAGGTTTTCCAAGCAAGGCAAACACCTTAATTCAGGAGCCAGCACCGTGGCCTCCCCCCATGGACACCCTGGCCAATCTACCCACAAGACATCAATGTGATGGATGGCAAAGCAATGGCGTTTATTGCAGGAGAATTTGACCTTTTATAACCTAGGGTCATTGTGTTACTCCCATCTGCTTACGTTACACTTGAGTGCTATTTGCTAATTACAGAAGGTTTTACTATCCTAACAGAGAGGGGTTTTTGCTAACTTTCCGTTACATCCCGAAATCTTCAGATCGCCAGGCCTTAAACTACAACAGGTAGACAAAACAATTCCTTTTCTAGCTTGATACCAAGGACAGTCATTACAAGTTCCAAGCCCAAAAGCATAAACAAGGGTGGACTGAAGAGAGAAAACAGGAAGGATGGGACTTCATCATCTGAAGCTGTAACTGGACAATGAACCCAAATATGCAGATGGACCTAAACTAAAAATGTGAGACCTTGTGATCAGTTGTTCATTTTTGTGACCATTTTTGGTCCATCCTGGGTGTAGCCCTGGCTACAAGTACATACAGGTTATGGTACTGCCCAAGGTGTATCCTTTAAGGCCTTTTAAGAAACTTTATTCTTAACTCTGTCCAGCCTCTGTTCTAGGTCAGCCTTCTGAAGGCATCAGGTGGAATGGGGTTGGAAGGGGATTGGGTGAAGTGGGATGCAGATCAGGAGGGGTGAGATGGGCATTGGGTGGGGCAGGATGGGTGGGATGGAGTTTGGGAGGTGTGAAATGGGGGAAATAGGACTTGGGAAGGGGATCTTGATGTCCAGCAGGGATGGGATGGGTTGGGGTTGGGATTGGGGAGGTGGGGTGGGGTCTGGAATGAGACAGACAAAGTTTGGGGATGATGAAGGGAGGGGAAACCCGTTAGTGAGTTTTGGATATTTGGATATTCCCAACGAGATTTTAAGGTATCTCACATTTCTAAGGAGGTTTTGGGGCACTCCCCAGCTCTTGGGGTGTTCCTGAGAGCAGCTCCATGGAGCCCCATTGCCAGGGCTGGTTACCATGGGCACGAGCTCAGAGCTGTAGCCAGAGTGCGTTGCCTCAGCGCTGGAGAGCAGAGAAATGATGAATGGCCCCAGACATCTCCAGGGTGTGTTTGGGGGCAGAGCAAGTTCTGCCTGTGTGGGGCGGTCACTGCCCCAGCCCAGCCACTGCAGCCTCTGCTCCAGCCCCAAAGTGGCTGCCAAGCCCCTGGCACCCCAAAAACCCCAGCTGGGAGAGGGAGCAGAGCAGGTGAGGCTGTGACACGGGTGTGACACTGACATGTGCCACGGCCCTGGAGCTCTCAGCAGCTGAGATGGCACTGGATCCAAGGCTGACTGTGGATCTCTGTCCCTCTCTCGCTTCTCCTGACTTCCAGTTTTCAAAATCTGGATAGCTTGAAGTTGGACGGGTTGGGTGAGTTGGCTCAGTCTGTGCTTAGTGAAGTGATTTCCTCTAATTGCATGCAGATTTATGATTTCCCGAGTACCTCACTCTCTAAAGTTTGCAGCTGAAAGTTTGTTCCCATCCTCCTGAGAAGTTTGTTGTTTTCTCCCATGCACTGCCCGAGGGGATGGAGGTACCTCAGGTCCCTTTCCAGCAGGGCCCGAGCGAGCTTGGGGCACAGCACAGGAACTGCAATGCTGAGCCAGGCCTGGCTGGGTTGGAGGAAGCAGAAAGGCCAAGCCCTGAGCCCAGGCCTGGCCCAGCAGGGCCTGTCCCTCACGGGTGGCTCGGGGCTCTTTGTGGGGCAGTGGGATGTGAGGGGCAGCAAGGACAAATGCCATAAACCTGCGAGCCCTGCCAGCCTCCTCAGGGAGGGCCGAGGGAGGAGCAAAGACCTTCCTGGGGCTGTGCCCTGGGCCAGGAGGGATTGTGCCAGTGGAGTTGACCCTAAATTTCTTCTCCCAGGCAGCTTTAGGACAAGGAACATGAAGAAGCCAGAGCCAACTCTCAGCCTTCCACAGTCCTCCAGTAGAATCCTGTGTGGGGAGCAGCCTGGGAGCAGGGTTTGTGTGTCAGGGGAGGGGAATTCAGAGCCCTTTTCTCCCCCATGGGCTGAGGGTCTGCATTTTCAATGGCCCTGCAGCTGCCAAAGGGGCCTTTTTCACCCAGCTGAGAACAGTTCTGCTGATAGCCTGTCCTAAACCCGTTTTTCCTGCAAGTGTGCCTATGAAGCCACATTTTTTGTAGCCCCAGGTCTTGTGTGCATGCAGGTGTCTCAGCTGAAGGGTGGAACAGCTCTGCCAGGTAGGAGTTCTCTTTTTGATAGTGGATTTTTTGGTTTTTTTTTAAATTATCTCCCCCTGTGAGCTGTGGGCAGAGCTCTGTAACTGTGTGTGACACTTGTCTGTGGCACTGTGGGGGTGGCCAAGGGCACCTTCCCCGAGCTGTGTGCAGAGGAATCCACAGCAGCCCAGGCCGGGGGTGCTCAGTGGCCGCTCAGTTCCGCTGACTGGACGCGGCTCTGGCCGCTTCCCTTGGAGCGTCTCCAGGGAGGGAACGCTGGGGCTGCTGGCCCGGCTGTGCTGTCACTGCCAGGGGAACGCTGGGGCTGCTGGCCCGGCTGTGCTGTCACTGCCAGGGGAACGCTGGGGCTGCTGGCCCGGCTGTGCTGTCACTGCCAGGGGAACGCTGGGGCTGCTGGCCCGGCTGTGCTGTCACTGCCAGGGGAACGCTGGGGCTGCTGGCCCGGCTGTGCTGTCACTGCCAGGGGAACGCTGGGGCTGCTGGCCCGGCTGTGCTGTCACTGCCAGGGGAACGCTGGGGCTGCTGGCCCGGCTGTGCTGTCACTGCCAGGGGAACGCTGGGGCTGCCCCGCTCCTGCCCCACCCCATCAGCTCTGCCAGCGCCTCCAGGGGACACAAAGGCTGAGCCAAAGGGTGAGAGTTGCACAAGGGGCTGAGCTGGCATCTGGACCCATTGGGATCATGGAGTGCAGCCCCCGGCCCTGCACAGACACCCCAACAATCGCAGCCTGTGCATCCCTGGCAGCGCTGGCCAAAGGCTCCTGGAGCTGCGGCAGCCTCGGGGCCGTGCCCATTCCCTGGGGAGCCTGGGCACTGCCCCAGCCCCCTGGGGGGGAAGAAGCTTTTGCTCATCTCCAGCCCAGCCCTGCCCTGGCCCAGCTCCAGCCGTTCCCTCGGCTCCTGTCCCTGCTCACCTGGGCAGAGATCAGAGCTTGCCCACAGAAGCTGTGGCTGCCCCTGGATCCCTGGAAGTGTCCAAGGCCAGGTTGGATGGGGCTTGGAGCAGCCTGGGACAGTGGAAGGTGTCCCTGCCCATGGCAGGGGATGGAATGAGATGAACTTTAAGGTCTCTTCCAAGCCAAGGCATTCTGTGATTCTGTGATTTTGGGAGAGATGCTGAAGCTCTGGCTCAGCTTTATCTCAGCAAATGTCTGGAGCCAGCAGCAGCCATGGGTGGGATCATCTCCTCCTCCCTCTCGCTGTGGCTGTAACTCACCCATGGGCAGTGTCATAAATGAAATTAATATTTGGACAGCTAGGGCTATTGGGTTAACAGCAATTTAATAATACGGAAAAAAATGATACAATTTAGTGAATTGAATACAAGAATCCAATTTAATAAAATAATACAATTTAGTGGATTTAATAGCAATTTGATATAGAAGGAATACAATGTAGTAAAAGAGTACAATTTAGTGAATATATTCATATATATATATACACATATGTATATATATATATATATGAATAAATATATGAATATAGCTTTCCAGTAATTATGATTAAAGCATAAGCAAAACTGACCGGGGTACAGAGAGGGCTTCTTACAGCACCTCAAGTATGAAACAAAGAAATTCAAACTAAACTTATATACTGTATGCTTATAAATATTCATTCATGTTTCCCCTAAGTCTCCTCCAATTTCTAATTCTTTAATTTTACATCACTATTCTTCATGGTGCATGCTTCACTTGTTGCTAGGGGGTCTTCAGTCTTCTTTTAGTGGTATTTTGGACAAAGGCTTACACTCATCCTCATTGTCCTCTGGATAACCTTACAGGCTGTGCATGTGTCCTAAGCGTTGTGTTATCTATGTAAGCATTGTGCTCCACTAATTAGTCTTATATTTTATAATTTTCAGGCCCTATGCCTAAAGTTGTTCCAACTTTATCCATCTCAAGGTCGATTTTGTCTTAGGATATTTCTTATCTCAAATCTACATCCTCTATCTTAATTTTAACATGTAACATCTGTAGAGGGGTATATCTGCCTTGTAACACCAATTCCCTTGATTGCTTCTAATAATAACTTTCCAAATAGTTACAATTTAGATAGGACAAATCATTTCCATTTACTACAGGAGGGTGTGAAAACAGGAGCATTGTTTGGTGTGGCCTCCTCTCTGCCTTTGACACCTTTCAGTGCTTTGAGCCAGCCAAGAGCTTTCTCCAGGAGTGCAATGAAGCAGCTGTTGCTGCTCCCAGCTCTGGCTCTTCCCAGTCTCTGCCCCTGCCTGGTTTTGTCCCTCTTGCTGCGCCCTCTGTTCCCCCAGGGGGCTGCCCCAGGCTGAGGGATCAGATCCAGGCACTGCTGCTGCTCCCTGGGGACCAGCCCCAGTTTGGTTGTTGCTGTCAGTGCCAGCAGAAGCGGTGGCTGGAGCAGCGGGTGCTGACAGTGGCCCAAGGCCCGGGGCTGGAGGGGTCCCTGGGCTGGGGCTGGGAGGGAGCTGCCCCTTGTTCTCCCTCTGCCTCCCGCAGAGCTGGGCCGGGCACAAGTGGGGCAGCAGAGCCAACAGGGAGCCTGCGAGTCTCTTGCAGCCGTGCCTGCTCAGAGTTTGGCCTTGGAGCTTCAGGTGGGCAAAGGCAGCTGCTCTGCTCCCTCTGCGTGTGCCCGTGTTCAGCAGTGCTGCTCCATCAGTCTGTGCCCAGCAACGGGGAAAAGCCTCAGCCCTGCAGGGCCAGGAGCTGCCGGGCTCTGCCTGAGCAGCTCAGCCAGCGGGAAGGGAGCTGCTCCACACGGGAACCAGGAGCAAAGGACATGCCTTTTCTAGGACATGTTTTCTGTAAAAAAAGCCCAACAACCCAAATACACAAAAAAAAACCAAAAAAAAAAAACCAAAAAAGAAAACGTAAAAAAAATATGACAGATAAAAATTACCCCCAAATGTGTAGTGAAAAATCTTCTATAACTCTGGAGTAAGAAAGAGGTAACTGATCTTTTGAAAAAGAGAACTCAGCTTTGATTTTAGTTCCTTAGTTTGTACACGTGCTAGTGGAAAGGATCCATTAGCTGCCTTCCTTTACAGATTTGATGGATGATTTCCAATATCAAGATATTTTACACTGCAGTTAAAGGAATAGGAAATTGAAATACATGTTCTTCATGACTGTGTCTTGAGTGTCAAAATTTTGCACTTTGAAACTTGGACCTCAAGTGTTGCAAATGGGAGTGATAAATCCCAATGGACTGAGGGAATGCAGCTTTTCCTATGGGATGTGCAGCACTCCAAGGACTTCCTCAGTGGGGCTGTGGCTGCTTGGAGCTTTGTCCTGTGCCACTCCGGGATGTCATGAAATGGGACTTCACCTGCCACCAGCCCAGGTCACGCTCTGCCACCCCAGCTCCTTGGACCTTGTGTCCCCAAAGAAGACACAAGGTGTTTCTGCTGCTCCACCTTTGCACAGATCCACAGAGAGCTGGGATTATCCCAAGTCTCGTGTCTCCATTGTGCCATATTCCTAAAGAACCAGCAGCCCATCCCGACGAATATGGTGAGTTATGTGGATGGTTGTCAGCTCCCTTTCCTGCCTAGAAATCCTGAAACTGCTTCTAAATGCTGTTCCCTTCAGCTCTTGGACACCTACTCACACAGAGCTGGGAAAAAAATGCCTTGGCCATGGCTTACAAGGTGAATTCTGCCAAAGTTAGAGCTCTGTGGGAAATCTCTATCCATCCCTATCCTTTTAATATATCTGTATGTGGGGGTGTGCATGGATGTGTCTTGTATGGAAAGGAAGGAGTGTGCAAACAACGTGACTGACACTTTCACTCTCTGTGTTCATTCCATACTCATGGGTACCAAGATATTATGGAAACCTTTGCAAGGACAGACCTTCTGTCCATGGATACAGAGACATCCAAGAGCCCCTGGCACAGACAGACCCTTCTGTCCATGGATACAGAGACATCCAAGAGCCCCTGGCACAGACAGACCCTTCTGTCCATGGATACAGAGACATCCAAGAGCCCCTGGCACAGACAGACCCTTCTGTCCATGGATACAGAGACATCCAAGAGCCCCTGGCACAGACAGACCCTTCTGTCCATGGATACAGAGACATCCAAGAGCCCCTGGCACAGACAGACCCTTCTGTCCATGGATACAGAGACATCCAAGAGCCCCTGGCACAGACAGACCCTTCTGTCCATGGATACAGAGACATCCAAGAGCCCCTGGCACAGACAGACCCTTCTGTCCATGGATACAGAGACATCCAAGAGCCCCTGGCACAGACAGACATTGCTGCTCTTCAGCCACTGACAGGATGAGTCCCTGAGACTGGGGCTTGGCCTTCCTCGTGGTGAGGGGCATCAAGGAAGGCTGCAGTGTGATGGAGACTGTGATGGGCTGGGAACTCACTGGGGGAAAGGATGGAGCAGTTGTGAAGTAAAAGGCAGAAGATGTGTGGGACAAAACTGTTCAGAGAAGGGCTGAGCTACAGCTTGAGCAAGATGAAAAATGTCATTTGGGGTCACCCCAGATTGATTTCATTTCAGAAGTTATGGAACAAGTTTAATTTTTGGGGGGTGTCATGTTTTCCCTTGGAGGTGGACACTCTGCAGACTTGAGCTGCATTGCCAGAATGCTCAAGTCTCTGCTGCAGGTCACAGCGTTTCTTCTTTGGCTGATCCCGGCCCGGTGCTGAGCCCAGCAGAGCCCTGGCAGAGCCCAGAGCAGCCTCAGCATCCGCAGAGCCCGGCTGCAAGGAGAGAAAGCAGAAACCGCCCGTCAGCTGAAGGCTCCTGTCCCCTTGTCCCAGCCAGCCGCGGTGCCCAGGCCATGCTGGCCGTGCTCAGAGCTGGGCCCAAAGCTGCCCATCACTGCTGCCTTGGGGAGCAGAGCAGGAGGGCAGGACATGTGCCCAGCCTGCAGCCAGCCACGGCAGATCCAGCCCCTCAGCAGCTGCCCAGAGCGGGATGCTCCTGTGCCCGCTGCCATCTCCCAAAAGCTCTTGTCCCAGCCATGCCAAGGAGATGAGGACCCACCTCACACCATCCGCTGCCACAAGAAAAGCTGGTCCCAAACGATGTCCTCAGTCTTCTCCAAGGGCACGGCCCATCCACGCCACAGCTGGTCCCAAGCACTTCCTGATCCAGACTGGATCCCACCTGGAACGCTTCCTTTAGAAAAACAAACAACAAATTAATGAAAATAGGTCACAGACAAAAAGGGGAAACAAGAAAAATGGTAAAAAATCTTATGTCTGTCAGGAGCTTGAGGAAGACCCAACCCCTACATTCTGGGGAAAAACCCACCCATGGGTGAGGGAAGCCCATGCTTTCTCCCTTTCCCCCTGCACTGTCCCCCAAAATCACGGTGATCCCAAAGCACAGCAGGGGAGTGGAGCAGCCCAAGCCCTTCCTTGCCTGCACAGCAAAGCAGCCGTGCTCAGGTTCTGGAGTCCCACCTGTGCTCCTGCCATGGGGGTTTGTTTGTGTCGGGCTGGCTGCCCCAGCCCCAGCCCGGGGCACGGTGGGTGCTGGGGGCTGTAGGCAGGGCCAGGATCCCACTCCCATTTCGTACCCACCCCAGCCCACGCCCCCAGCCCTGCCAAAAACCAGCTGGGCAGCCTCTGAGGAATCAGCTGCATCTGCCCCAGCAAAGGGGAAACCTTTGGTTCCCGGCCAATGCACAAATCTGGGAGCATCCCCCTGGGTCTGGACTTACCTGAAAATTCCCTGTGGAGCCTGGCTTTGAAGAAGGTGCCAGAATCAAAGTCCATCATTGCCAGCTCCCACTGGCCAGGTGGAGGAAGAGGTTGTCATCCTTGCTGTTGTCCTCCATGTCTCCAGCAGCAGCAGCAGCCCCACCTGGTACAGCTTCTCCAGGGGCTCCTTCTTCCCTGGGGTGACACCAGGCTGTCAGGGTTCTGCCCAGGGCCCGGCTGTCAGTGAAGCAGGACAAGCAAAACCAGCTCAGATGGTGCCCACCCGTGCTGGGCAGAGCAGCTCAGCTCCAGCACAAGGGCTGTGTGTTCCCATTCCATGACCCCAGTGCAGTGACACAGGCAGGACAAAAAAGTCTGGGTTTCTTTGCTGCTGATTGCCAGGGCATGTGTGGAGCTGTAACTTACCAGGTCCCTGCATCACTGTGCCTGTGGCTCTCTCCCTTCTTCTAGGGCTGATGAATATCCTGCATCCAGGGATCACAGGACAGGTCTTCTAATGAGGGCCTGTCCAAGGAGTTCAGGGATAAACACCACCTGATCAGAATCTGGCAGTCTGGGGAGAGAAACCACAAACCACTGGTCAGTTGGAGAAGGCTCCTGTCTGCTTTGCCCCACTATTCCCGTGCCCAGGCCACGCTGGATGTGCTCAGAGCTGGGCCTAAACTTTCCCATCAATTCTTTGTTTTGGAGGAGAGCAGGAGAGCAGGACATGTGCCACCTCCTCAGCAGCTGCCAGAGCGGGATGCTCACGAGCCCGCTGCTGTCTCCCAGCACTGGTGTTCCCCCCGTGCCCAGAGATGAGGATCCACCTTGGGAGAGCCGTTGTGGCAGCGGGAGCTGGCCCCATCTGATGTTCCTGCCCCTCCTGAAAGGGTGCTCCCCGCAGACCATCTCGTGCAGCAGGATGCCCAGGGACCAGACGGTCGCTGCCTCGCCATGGTACCAGCCGAAGTCGTTCCATTCCGGGGGGCTGTATGACGGTGTTCCTATGGAATATGGATGGAGCTCATCAGGGGGATGCTGCTGCTCCCAGAGCCTGGCCCCAGCATCCCTGGGCATGTGGGGGCTGCCCCAGTGGCACACGGGGTGACCTGCTGCCCTCTCGCCAGCACCTGGGACTTGGGTACAAACCTGGGGTTGGAAAAGAAGCCACTGGTGCTGGAAGAGGGCAGCAGAAACCCTGGCAAGGCCCGACCATGACACACAAAGGGAAATACCCACTCAGTGCTGGGGAAAAACCACACCCACATCCTCCCTGCTGGCATTGCCCAAAAAATATCTTGAACCAAGGCAAATCAGGTGAGCAGAGCAGTCCAAGCCCATTCTCACCTGCACACCAAACCAGCAGGTGCACAGGTTCTGCCGCCCCCTCTCTGCTATCCCCACCCACGGGGGATTTTGTCAGGCTGGCTGCCCCAGCCCCAGCCCCAGTCCTGGGAGAATCCCTGCTGCCACACCCAGGCTGGGCCAGGAGATGCCAGGACCGGGAGCCTGCCCCTGTGTGGGCTCACCTGCAAATTGAGTGTAGGCTGTGTCCTGCAGGTAGGTGCCACAGCCGAAGTCGATCAGTTTTGCCTCGCCGGTGTCCAGGTCTACCAAGACGTTCTCAGGTTTGATATCTCGGTGCAGGACCCCGCAGCTGGTGCAGTGCCGCACGGCCGCCAGCACCTGCTGGAACAGCTCCCGCGCCTCTTCCTCGGACAGGAACCTCCGTGCCCGAATGAAACGCCGCAGGTCCTGACACCGCTCCGGGCGCTCCAGCACCATCACGATGGTGTTGGGGAGCTCAAGCCATTCCAGCAGCTGCACCACACCGGGGAAGCCTGTGGACACCTTGTCCAGCAGCACTATCTCCAGGGGTGCGCTGGTGCCGTCGGGCTGCGGGAGGAGCACGGTGCCGTCAGTGGGGCTGAGGCCGTGCCAGGGCTCGGGAAGCCCTCAGCCAGCCCGGGATGCTCTGTGCCCTCCGCTGGCCCCACGCCCGCTCTCCCTCCAGGTGTCCTGGCGGCTCCCACCCTGCCGGGCCCCGGCTCATCCCCGCCCGGCACGGCCCGGCTTCTGCCGCTGGCCCCGCTCACTCACCAGCTCGCCCCAGTGCCGGACGCGGTTCCGTGGCACCTTTTTGATGGCCACCTGCAAGCCAAAGGGAACAGCGGATTCAGCTCACCGCCCACCGTGTCCAGCCCCATCCTCCTCCTCCGCCCCCTCCTCCTCCTCCGCCCGCCGCCGGCCCCTCTGCTCACCGGGAGTCCGTCCGAGAGCCGAGTGGCCGCAAAAACTCTGCCAAAGCCGCCGCGCCCCAGCAGTGAACCCACTCGGTAGCGCTGCTGCAGGGCCTGCTGCGCCTTCCCTGGGGAAGAGACGCGGCCGTCAGTGCTCGGCCCGGGGCCAGGAACGGCCCCCGAGCGCTCCCCGAGCTCCCCGGGCCGGGCACCCGCAGGCGTTCCCTCACTGGAACGCGACAGCGGCGGAGCTCGGGCCGGGGAAGCCGCAGCGGAGGCGGCGGCAGCGGCCGCACCGCCTGTGTCCTCCGCGGGCCCCGGGAGGAGCCGGGGCCGGGGCCGGGGCCGGGGTCGGGGTCGGAGCCGGGGTCGGGGTCGGGGTCGGGCCAGGCGGAGCCAAAGGGCAGCGATGCCGCCCCAGCCCCAGGCAATGATGCCCGCCCAGCACAGCCAGAGCCAGCACAGCCAGAGCTGGGCGGAGGTGAGACCGCGGAGGGACGGCCGGGGATGGGGCCGGGGACGGGGACGGGGCCGGGGACGGGGACGGGGCCGGGGCAGCCCCGCCCGGGGCCAGGGCCGGACCGGGGGCATGGCCCGGCCGGGCACGGGGAGAGGGAACCTGGAAGAGGAGGGGACACAGGAAAAGGGAGTCGGGGATGGGGTGCGGGACAGTGGGAGAGGGAGAGGAGAATCGACGGATTCAAGAAATTCGCTTTTTATCTCTTCCACTGCTGCTGCCGCCGCTGCCGCTGCAACTGAAGCCCCGGGGCCGTTTGTCCCCGTGTCCGTTTGTCCGTTGCCCGCTCGGCCCCGCCCCGAGCCCCGCGCTCCCCGGGCAGCCCCTGAGCCTGGCCAAACACGGCAACTTTGCCCTGCTGAGCCAAGAGCCAGAGTCTGGACTCCTGCACAGGGGCACAGCAATGCCCTTGGCTGCTGCTGTGCCTTGTCCCTGCTGAGGCTCAGACACCGTCTGAGCACATTCCCTGAATGCAGAATTTGTACCTGAGCCAAGCACTGCACTTGTGTCTCCAGCATTGCTTTCCAAGGAAAACAGGGCAAGGCAAACTGGCTATAGCTCAGGGTATTTTACAGTGTCTAAAACTTGCCAAGTCTCAGATCTTAGAGGTGAGATCCATTTGGAATGAATGGGATGGACAAACAGTGCAAGATGGAAAAGGGGAACATAAAAATAAAGAGAGAAAAATAGAGAAAAACATATTGTTTGTTTCTTTGGATTTTATTCTCATTTCTTAAAAAAGCTGTTTCAATTTTCCCAGAATCTTCTCCCCAGTCCCGTCTGTTCTTTCCAAAAACCTGTCCTGGAGAACAAGGCGCAGCTCCTGTCACAAGATGTGCCCCCAGCTGCAGCTTCTCTTGGCTCCCCACACTGTGAGTGCAGCACAACTCTTGCAGCAAAGCAGGACAAATGTTTGAAGAACTTGACAACTTGTTCTTTCTTTTCCTCGTGGACAGGGGAGTTGTGCCATTGGTGAGGTTTTCATTGTTCCTCTTCTACCCAAAGAAAACATGATGGGCTGCCAGGAATTGTTGGGGAATACAAGCCTGGCTGAATGTGGAGAAAGAATCTCCAGAGCCTGCAGCCAGCAGTGGAGAGCTCATCATTCCAACATCCCCATGGACATCTGGAAAGTGATCTGGAACATGAAGATGGGCTGACAGAGGGAGTTTGTTTCTGTGTTCAGTTGAGATGATTCTACATCTCTTGCAGTGGGAGAAATCAAGAGCACAATCAGTTGATGATAAGCAGCAGAACACGATAAGCTGGACCTGTCAGTGGATGAGAGAAAGAATGTGAAAAGGAGAAATGCAGGGAATGACTTGGTGAACTTTGTGTGTAAGAAGGGTCATTTTTTCCTAATAATTCCCAATTCATTCCCTTTGCTTTTATCCTTTTAACAAGGCCAATTGCATCTCAGATTCCCCAGGAAATGAGAACCCTGAGCTTGTGGAGCTGCCTGAAAGGTGCCCTGTTCCTTTTTCTTCTGCTGCTCAGAAGAAACAATGAAGCGAGTTGGGAAGTTCTGGTTTTTCTTTCTCCTGGTGGATTTTTTCATTTTATTTGCCACTGCAGAGGCAATTTCTGTGATGGCCTCTGTCAGTTGATTCTATTTCAGCAGCAGCAGCAGCAACAGGGCTGTGTTCGAGCACTGCAAATGTGACCTGTGTGGCTTTCATTCTCCTTGATTTTGTGCTCAGGGACTTGGGAGCATTTTGATCTCTACTGATCATGATGCCTGAAACAAAAATCCTGAGTTCCCCGTGATAAAAGCACAGTGGGTAGCACTGATTGAAAGAGGTAATTGCAGCTGTACTGCTAAAATTCAGGTGGCAAGCAGAAGAGGGGCAAGAGCAGCCGGGATCTACAATTGCCAAAACAGATGTAGATTAAGTAATTTAGTGGGACTTTTCTGCAATTTTGTGAGATTTTGAGAAAATTTAAACAATTTTGTGGGATTTTTCTGGAAATTTTATGGAATTTTTGTGGAATTTAGTGGAAATTTGAGGAGATTTTGTGGGGTGTTTCTAGAATTTGGTGGGGTTTTGAGAAGATTTCTGCAATTTTGTAAGATTTTTCTGGAATTTTGTAAGATTTTTCTTGAATTTTGTGGGATATTCAGGAGTTTTTCTGAGATGCTTCTGGAATTTGGTTGGGTTTTGAGAAGATTTCTCAGTGTTTTGGTTTTTTTTTTCTTGAATTTTTTGGCATTTTGAGTAGACTTGAAGGGTTTTGATTGATTTTTCTTAGATTTTGTGGAATTTTGTGGAGATTTGGTGGGATGTTCTTGGAATTGTATGGGATTTTTTTTGTAATATGAAATTTTCTGGAATTTTGTAGGTTTTTGAAAAGACTTGAAGAATTTTGTGGGATTTTTTTTAAATTTTGTGGAATTTTGTGGGGATTTTGTGGGATGTTTCTGGAATTTGGTGGGATTTTGAGAAGATTTCTGCAATTTTGTGGGATATTTCTTGAATTTTGAAAGATTTTGTGGAGACTTGAAGATTTCTGACGTGTTTTTCTTAGCTGTTCTGGAATTTCGTGAAGATTTGGTGGGACGTTTCTGGAATTTGTTAGGGTTTTGGGAAGATTTAGTGATTTTTGGTTTTGTTTTTGCAATTTCCTGAGATTTTTTTTGAGTTTTATGGGATTTTCCAATAGTTTAAATAATTTTGTGGGATTTTTGTGCGATTTTGTGGGATTTTGAGGATACATGAAAAATTTTGAGGTATTCTCTAAAATTTTGTGGGATTTTGTGGGGATTTGGTGTGATGTTTGTGGAATTCGGTGGGGTTTTGAGAAGATTTCTTGAATTTTGTGAGATTTATTTGCAATTTTTAAAAATTTTGTAGGATATTCAGTAGATTTTGTGAGATGTTTCTGGAATTTGTTAGGGTTTTGGGATGATTTCAGGGTTTTTGTTTTTGCAATTTCCTGATTTTTTTTAGTTTTCTGGGATTTTGCAAATATTTAAATAATGTGGGAGTTTTGTGGTGATTTGAGAGATTTTGAAGAGACATGAAAAACTTTGAGGGATTTTTCTTAGATTTTATGGAAATTTGTAGATATTTTGTGGGATGTTACTGGAATTTGGTAGGGTTTTCAGAACATTTATAGAATTGTGTGGTATTTTTCTGAAATTTGGTGGGATTTTGTAGAGACATGAAAAATTTTGAGGGATTTTTCTTAGATTTTGTGGAATTTTTTGGAGATTTGGTGGGATGTTTCTGGAATTTGCTGGGGTTTTCAGAACATTTAATGAATTGTGTGGGATTTTTCTGGAATTTGGTGGGATTTTTCTTGAACTTCATAAGAAAATGAGAAGATTTTGGGGGAGTTTTGTGGAATGTTGTGGGATTTTGAGGAGACATGAAGAATTTTGAGGTATTTTCTTAGATTTTGTGGAAACGTGTGGGGATTTGGTGGGATGTGACTGGAATTTGTTGGGGTTTTGAGAACATTTCTGGAATTTTGTGGAAATTTGTGGAAATTTTAGGGGGATGTTTCTTAGATTTTTGGGATATTCAGGGGATTTTTTGAGATGTTTCTGGAAATTGGTGGGGGTTTGGGAAGATTTCTGCAATGTTGTGGTATTTTTTTCTGGAATGTTGTGGGATTTTGAGGAGACATGAAGAATTTTTTGGTATTTTCTTAGATTTTGTGGAAATGTGTGAGGATTTGGTGGGATGTGACTGGAACTTCTTGGGGTTTTGAGAAGATTTCTGCAATTTTGTGGAATTTTGTGGAAATTTTAGGGGATTTTTTGGGATATTCAGGGGATTTTTTGAGATGTTTCTGGAATTTGGTAGGATTTTGAGAGGATTTCTGCAATTTTGTGGTTTTTTCTCTGGAATGTTGTGAGATTTTGAGGAGACTTGAAGAATTGTGAGGGATTTTTTCTTAGATTTTGTGGAAATTAGTGGAGATTTTGTGGGATGTGACTGGAATTTGTTGGGGTTTTCAGAAAATTTAGGGAATTGTTTGGGATTTTTCTGCAATTTGGTGGGATTTTTCTTGAATTTTGTAGGCTATTGAGGAGATTTTGTGGGAGATTTGTGGAATTTTGAGGGATTTTGAGAAGACATGAAGAATTTTGACGTATTTTCTTGAATTTTGTGGAAATTTGTGGGGATTTGGTGGGATGTTTCTGGAATTTGCTGGGGTTTTCAGAACATTTAATGAATTGTGTGGGATTTTTCTGGAATTTGGTGAGATTTTTCTTGAATGTTGAAGGATATTGAAAAGATTTTGTAGGAGTTTTGTGGAATGTTGCGGGATTTTGAGGAGACATGAAGAATTTTGAGGTATTTTCTTAGATTTTGTGGAAATTTGTGGGGATTTGGTGGGATGTTTCTGGAATTTGTTGGCATTTTGAGAAGATTTCTGCAATTATGTGGAATTTTGTGGAAATTTGTGGAAATTTTAGGGGGATGTTTCTTAGATTTTTTTTGCATATTCAGGGGATTTTTTGAGATGTTTCTGGAATTTGGTAGGATTTTGAGAAGATTTCTGCAATTTTGTGGTTTTTTTTCTGGAATGTTGTGGGTTTTTGAAGAGACTTGAAGAATTTTGAGGGGTTTTTCTTACATTTTGTGGAAATTTGTGGAGATTTTGTGGGATATGACTTGAATTTGTTGGGGTTTTCAGCAAATTTAGGGAATTGTGTAGGACTTTTCTGCAATTTGGTTGGATTTTTCTTAGATTTTGCAGGATATTGAGAAGATTTTGTGGGAGTTTTGTGGAATTTTGAGGGATTTTGAGGAGACATGAAGAATTTGGCTGGATTTTTCTTAGATTTTGTGGAAATTTGTCTAGATTTGGTGGGATGTGATGGGAATTTTGTGGGATTTTTTTGCAATATTGTGGTATTTTGTGGGATTTTGAGGAGACATGAAGAATTTTGAAGTATTTTTCTTAGATTTTGTGGAAATTTGTGGAGATTTGGTGGGATGTTTCTAAAATTTGGTGGGATTTTTTTGTATTGTTGTGGAATTTTGAGGTGTTTTGAGGTATTTTGAGGAGACGAAGAATTGTGAGGGATTTTTCTTAGATTTTGTGGAATTTTTTGGAGATTTGGTGGGATGTTTCTGGAATTTGCTGGGGTTTTCAGAACATTTAATGAATTGTGTGGGATTTTTCTGGAATTTGGTGGGATTTTTCTTGAATTTTTTAGGATATTGAAAAGATTTTGTGGGAGTGTTGTAGTGCATCTAAAAATCTTGGTACCTCCCAAGGGTAAAACTCACCTCTGGTTTGTGTAATGTTAGTCCCTACCTGAAAACCTTCTTTCCCCCCCCCCCTTCCCATTGGCTGTGACCTCCCTGCATCCCCTAATCACCCCTGCCCCCTGGTATAAGAGATAAGATCCAGAGCATTTCGGTCTCTCTCTCTTGCCCCGGATGGACGACAGACAATAAACCCGGGATTATTCCAGCAAGTTTGAGCCTCCTGTGTCTAGATACTTTGAGTCCGTGTTGTATCCACTCCAGGACCCCCTCCGCTGCCTGTGCCCAGAGACGAGCAGGCTCCACGGGGGGTGGGACAGAGGGGTCCCAGTGGGGAGTAGGATAGCAACAAGGCCCTGCAGTGTCACAATGGTGCCAGCGATTCCATGAGGCCTTGCAGTGTCACAATGGTCTCTGTGGTCCCACAGGCCCCTCAATGTCACATGACTCCTCTGTTCCATGAGGCCTGAAATGTCACAATGGACCTTGGCAGTCAGCAGTGTCACAAAGGTCTCCTCTGGCTCCACAGTGTCACCCTGGACCTTTGGTTCCATGCAGCCCTGCAGTGTCACAAAGGCCTGTTGGTTTCACGAGGCCCCACAGGATCCCAATGGTCCTCTTGGTTCTGTGGGGACCACAATGGTCTCACTGGTTCCATGAGGCCCCTCAGTATCACAATGCTTTGTTTATTTCATGGTGCCCCACAGTGTCACAGATGTCCCTTGGTTCCATGGGCCCTGTGCTGGTGCATTCCCCCCTCCCCTTCTCAGGCCGCCCTGCCAGCTGAGAAATGCTCCTTGGGCCTGGGCCTTGGCCAACAGCCCCTGGGCTCAGCTCCTCTGCAGCTCATCAGAAACACTGTCTGCTCCCAGGCACTGCTGCTGCCCAAGCAGCTCCTGCTTGCTTCAGGAGCAGCCCTGGGAACTGTTCCTGTTCCCTGCGTGGCACAACATCCCTGTTCTCAGCCTTGCAAAGAAAGCTGTTGATGCCAGGTGTGGCCAGGATGAAACATTGCTGTGCCTGAAGCCCCTCTCTTGGGGCCCTACAAACAGCGCTCCAAAAGGAGCCCCTTGCAGCTCTCCTGGGCCAGCCACCTCCCTCGGAGTGGGGCCTCTGTGAGCCGGGAACTCTCCCGTTTGCTGCACTCGGGGCATCCCCGAACAAGGACGGAGCCTGGGCCGATCCCCCCACTCCTCCAGGCTCAGCCCTTGGCCCGCTGGGGAGATGCCAAAGCATCCGCAGGGAGCATTTCCCTGCCCTGCAGGGGAATTTCTCACAGCTGCCTTGCACTGCCTCTTTGTGTCTGTGTGCACACACCAGTGCTGTGCCCTGGCAAATGTGGCAGAAATGCTGCTCTGGGAGGGGCTGGAGTGCCTTGGAGATCTGAGTCAGGCAGGCCTGTGGGTGAGGGTAAGTCATGAGGTATAAGCTAAGTTAAATGCTGCCTAGTGTTCTTCTTTTACTCCACTGTTATGTTTAATATAAATTATAAGCTAATTTAAATACTGTTTAGTATCATTCCTCCGCTAATTTGCTTAGTCATAGGTTATAAATTAGGTAAAATACAGTAAATGCTGTAGTTTTGCTAAATAGTGACATTTGAGGTTTCAGTTAAGGTTAAGGTATAACTGAAGTCCTGTTAAGTTTGAGCTCTGTTAAGTGAGCCAACTCTGGGATGTTGTCATGTGTTGTCACACAGCTGTACTGTGATGTCACAGAAGACTATGATGTCAAAAATTCAACCTGTGATGTCACAGTCTGTTCTGTGATGTCACATCCTGGTCTGTGATGTCACAGAGCCACCCTCGATGATGGCAGTCTCTGCTCAATGGCCTCACACCATCCTTTATGATGTCACAGTCAGCTCTGTGATGTCATAACCCCATCAGTGATGTCACACAACCATCTCTGTGACATCATACAGATACCCTGTAATGTCACAGCACATACTTTGATCTCACAACCACATCTATGATGTCATACAGCCATGCCATGATGTCACAGCCTGCTCTGTGATGTCACAGGATCCCCTCTATGATGCTGTAGCTGCTCAGTGACCTCACACAACAAACTCTGAGATGTCACAGCCCCATCTGTGACCTCACACAACCCACTCGGAGCTGTCACACAGCCCCTTTCTGACATCACAGCTGCTCTGGGGCTCCAGGACACAGCCACAGAGGTGCTGCTGTGACACAGCCCCCTCTGGCACATCCCACAGCCCCTGCCAGTGCTGAGCCCCTGGCAGCTCTGTCTGGGCCTGCTCTCTGTGTCCCTGAGCTGCCCTGGCAGGGCCCCAGCCCTGCTGGGCTGTGCTCAGGAGCTGCTCCTGGCCAGAGCTGTCTCTCTGCAGCGCTGCCCTTGCCAGGAGCTGCCTCTGGGCCAGGAGCCCAGCCCAGCTCAGCAGCACAGACACAGCACCAGCACTTTCATCACCCTCTCGGGCCTTTGGGGCTCTTGGCATCACACTCAGTCCCTCAGAGTGTGCTCCAGAAACTCCTCAAGAGCTCCAAGTCAGATGGAAACACTGAAGTTTCTTGCAGTTGAAATGAGAGACACGAGTGAGAAAGCGTCCCCAGGTTCCAGGCAGAGCAGAAGACTGGAGGCCCTGATGGCAGCTGGGGACAAGCAAGGGAAAGGTGTCTGTGGTGCTGAGCAAAGCTGGATGTGTTTCAGGAATGCCAAGGGCCAAGGGCTGAGCCCCAGCCCCTGGCAAGGCAGATGCTGTCCCTCCCTCATTGCTCAGGGCTCTTCCCGGGCCACTGGCATGTGGGGATGTGCAATGCCAAGGGCAGCACCATGGGGCGGCCCCTGCCAGGCTGCTGAGCAGGGACAAGGAGGCAATGACGCCCCAGGGCTGCCAGGGTCACTTGTCCCCTGCTGGCCTCAGGCCCAGGGCCAGCAGCCATGGCCAAAGGGCTGCACAAGTTGCCTCTGGCAGAGCCTTGCAGCTGCACAGCCCAGAGCCCTCAGCCTCTACCTGCTGCTTATGTGATGAGGCCTCCAAACCCCATCCTGGGAGATTTTTGGGTCCTCTCCATGGTCTGTGAAAATGGAAACATTGGTGAAAGTTATTTTCTACCAAGTCTTGCATTGACAGGGATCAATATCATTAAGCTGAACAAGAATGGATTTAGATTTGTTACAAGGAGGAAATATTTTACAATCAGAGTGGCACAAAACTGCAACTGCTTTTGCAGAGAAATGGATGCCCCATCCCAGGAATGCTCCCAGAGCAGGAGCTCTGTGCAACCTGACACAGTGAAAGCCCCTCCCCAAGGATGGAATTGCTGTTGTGTGGGTTCTCTGATGTGCTGGGTGCCCTCACAACCCTCCTGGCCAGAATGTCTGCTGAGGGCCAGCCAGGCTGCTGCAGTGGCACTGACCTCACAGCCATCACCATTGCAGCCATGTCCCCTGGGCCTGGCTCTCCCCTTTCCTCTGCCCCTGCCTTGTCTCTGCTGCCATGAAGAGTTGTTTCATTATTATCTTGTCCCCGAGGTGCTGGGGCCAATTGCTTCCCAGTCAGGCTCCTGGAGCAGCAGTGGCTTTTCCGAGCCCAGCCAGAAATGAGCCCTGAAGCAGCAGCTCTGCAGTGCTGGCCACCAGGCCGGGGTGCCAAGGGAGCCTTCTGGCCATGGCCTGGAAGCAGCTGCTGCTGCCAAGGTGCCTTTGGTGCCTCAGGCTGTCCCTGGCACAGCTCCCAGCACGGCACTCTGCACTTGTGCCCGAGCCCTTCCCTGGCTTGGGGCTGGCCTGGGGCTTTTCCTGCAGTGGGATCTGCCCTGGGCATGGCACAGGAAAGGCAGTTCCTGCTGGAGCAGGAGGCTGTGCCTGGAATGGGCTCAAACAACTCCAGCAAGGCCCTGTTTACTTCAAAATTGCTTCCTAGAGCACTGTAGTCTAATAATTGTTATAGCTCCTATACTGTTTAGTAAATAACTCTTTTTCTTTATTTACTCTGTAGTGCAAATAAATCTGTCTAATCATCATCAATCAATCAATCAATCAATCACTCAGTTGTATTTGTATAAATATATCTCATACTCAATTTTTAGTCTTATGGGACAAGATGCATTACGATTCACTTCCACCTGTCCAATACATTTTACACATAAACCTTTGACAAACTCTGGGGCTGGGATTGGATCTCCTCACTTAGAAGGAATTTAAAAGTCTAGGTGCTCTGGAGGGGTTTGAGGATCCCTGGTGGCTGCTGGGTGTCATGACTAAGCAGGAGTTTCTCCAATAAAGAAATAAAGCTTTTGCCTGAAGCTCCCACTCTGCGCATGACAGGAAGCCCTGGGATTGTCTGTGACATCCCAGCTTTTGGCAGCCTGGGGACTCCTGGGATGTCACCGTGGATCCAC
The DNA here is from genome assembly GCF_971803275.1 of Cyanistes caeruleus. Classification (NCBI taxonomy): domain Eukaryota; kingdom Metazoa; phylum Chordata; class Aves; order Passeriformes; family Paridae; genus Cyanistes; species Cyanistes caeruleus. Next base: position 27,612 of record NW_028256006.1, on the reverse strand, counting down.
CGGGAGTGCCTGTGACAGAGTAGTGCCTTTGCAGCCCAAGGTCCCCTGGGATGTCACCATGGAATTGCTGTGACTGCGTTAGAGCACACGGCTCTTCAGCATCCCCAGAAACCCCTTGGAGGTCTCTGTGGAGCCCCTGTCTCTGGCTGTGACACTCTGGCTCCTGAACAGCCTGGAGACTCTTGGAATGTCCCCATGGAGCCCTTCTGAGGGCCTGTAACAAATGTGATCCTTGGTAGGCAACCATCACCGGCCCCATGTAGCAATGGTCTGATTCCATGGCAACTATCACCAGGACCTGTTGCCATTGTCTGTTTCCATGGCAACCATCACAGGCCCTGTTGCTATGGTCAGTCCCTTGGCAGCTCCATGGAGACCCCATGCCAGGGGTGGTTGCCATGGACACCAGCTCAGGCCTGGAGCCTGAGCCCGTTGCCATGGCAATCATTTGCCATCCCATCCCCAGGCTCATGGGATCCCAGAGCCACAGAATTGGCTGAGTTGGGAGGGAGCCATGGGGATCCTCCAGTCCAACTGCTGGCCCTGCACAGGACACCCCAACAATCCCAGCCTGGGCCTGGCAGCGCTGGCCAAACGCTGCTGGAGCTCAGCCAGCCCTGGAGCTGGGAGCCTTCCCTGGGGAGTCTGTTCAGTGCCCCAGCAGCCTCGCGGGAAAAACCTTTTCCTCACATCCAGCCTAAACCTGCCCGCCTCAGCTCCAGCCGCTCCCTCCACTCCTGTCCCTGGGCACCAGAGGGAAGAGGTTCCCGCAGCCCCCAGCCAGGGACCCGCTCCCAAGGCTGCTGCCATGGCAACCAGGCCTGGCACCAGCTGGGATGCTCGGTTTCCACGGGCTGGGCTTCAGGAATGGCATTCCCCAATTTCCTGCTCCTGCTAAAACTGCGCTGCTGCTCGCTTCCCTCCCACCTCCCATGGAAATCACAAAAGGCAAAGATCCCAGGCTGGGATAAGAACAATTTATTGAGAACAGCAATGGGATAAGGAACAAACAGACACAGAAACAATTTTGGTAACAGAATAGATAAGAAAAACTATTTACAGGGAAAAATAAACCACCACAGACTGGCTCTTCCTGGCCACGTATCTCCTCCTGCCTGGAAAGGACACCCTTCTCCTCTGGTGAAAGATAGGGAGTCATTTTCCTGCCCCTGGGAAGAATCTGAGATGGGATTTAATATAATGAAAGGGCCATGGCCAGACCCTCATGTTCTTTGATCTCACATCATAACATTGCCATGGGCAGGAAAAGGTACAGGTGTCTTCCCAGCATGGATCACAGGGAACATGGATCACCAGGTCTCTTCCAAATGTCGGTCCTCCAAGGGGGGATGAAGCTGGAGCAGTGCACAAAGCTGTACTGGAACTGGGGGCCTTTGCAAGGCTTCCCTTACCGGTGCCACCGTCGGTGTTGGGTCAAGCTGGATCTCCAGGTGAAGCTCTTCCCACACAGGGGACACTTGTAAGGCCTCTCCCCAGTGTGGATGCGTTTGTGGGTGTTGAGGCTGGAGCTGTGGCTGAAGCTCTTCCCACATTCCCCACACTCATAGGGCCTCTCCCCAGTGTGGATGTGTCGGTGCCTGATGAGGTGGGAGTTCTGCTTGAAGCCCTCCCCACAGTCAGGGCAGCGGAAGGGCCTCTCATCCGTGTGAATCCGCTGGTGCCTGAGGAGAGTGGAGCTCCTCTGAAACCTCTTCCCACACTTGGGACACTCATAGGGCCTCTCCCCAGTGTGGATGCGCTGGTGGACGATGAGTTTGGAGTTGCAGCTGAAGCCCTTCCCACATTGCCCACACTCGTAGGCCCATTCCCCAGTGTGGATCATCTGGTGGCAGATCAGGCTGTTGCTCTGGCTGAAGCTCTTCCCACACTCCAAGCACTTGTAGGGCTTCTCCCCATCCTGAAGCTGCTCATGGACCACCAGCTCAGAGCCCTGGCTGGATCTCCGGCCGCCTTCCCGGCACAGGGTGGGTCTTTCCTCCTCAGAGCACCCTGGGATGGGTTTGGAGCCCCTCCTCCTGTGGGATCTCTGGGGATTTTCCTCCCTGTTGTATTCCTGCTCTGTGGAGCTGCTCAAAACGGCCTCTTCCATGAGGTTCTGCCGTGGGGATTTGTCCTCCCTGGTCTCCATCCTCAGCTCCTTGTCTGGGGGAGGAAGGACAAGGAGAGGATGGGATTTGCCTCCGTGCCAGAGGGAAGGGGAAGGAGATCCCCCCAGTGCGTCCCCGGCAGGACGGCGTCGGCAGCGGGGTTGTCCTGCAGCCGGGGGCCAGGCTGGGCTGGGAGATGGAGCAGGAGAGAGGGGGAAAGGGGCACTGACTTCCTCCTCACCTGCCTGGGTGTCCTGGAGCATCTTCCTCTTCCTCGCAGCCTCCTTCTCCATCCGGCCAAAGTTTAGGAATGACAAACCCTGGTTTCAGAAAATGCAATGGATGAGCACTTTGGGTTAGGGGTTTCCTACTCTCCAAGTCCTTCCCTAGAAGTCACCGGGCATCTGGTGCCCATATAAACCACCAAAACGCTAATATTCAGTCCCCTAAAATACACAAATGGTCAAGATTCACCAAAAACACCCATCCATGCGTTTACCCTCTCTGGTCTCTCCACTGTGGGGTCCTGGAAGCCCCCCCTGTCTGGATTGCTGCGGGTCAAGTTTGTATTGCTGCTCCCCCTCTCTGTCTGCCGCTCCCCTCGGAGCCCGCTGCGGACACGGCGCCGGCCCGGCCACACGGACCCGCCTGTGCCGGGGGCCCACGGGCCGCCCAGCGCTGCCCGGGCCTCGGCCCCGAGCACAGAGCTCTGCCCGGGGGGCTCCCGGCCCGAGGCGGCGGCTCCGGGCCCGCCCGGCCGCTCCCGGCTCCCACAGCCCGCCCGGGGCCGCCCCGCCCGGGCCGGGCCTGCGCCAGCGCTCCCCGCACCCGCGGGGCTGCAAACCGCTGGGCACAGCTCACAAAAAACCATTCCCCCAGCCCCGCAAAACACCAAAATCACAACCGGCCGTCACCCCCCACAAAAACAATCCAAACCCCAAACCCACAAACCGACGGCTTCCAGCCTCTCCTGCGCCTTCCCAGGGATCCCAAGGCCGCGGGAATGCCCCCGGAGCGGGACAGAAAGCTGCTCCAGCCCAGGCACTTTGGACACCCTGGGCTCTCCTCTGGGGGCCCTGCAACACCCGCCAGTGGAACCTCGCCCTGCAAAGGAACCATTTTGGTGCTCCCTGCGGAGGCCAGAACTGAAACTTTGTTCCTTTGGCCTCGGGCCGGAGACCCCCGGGCTGTTTTCTGCACACACTTCCAGCCCCCAGCGCTTGCTGCAGCCGCTCCCTGCAAATGTCCCACTGCCAGGGCCCTGGCCTTGCTGTCACCCGCTGGGGCTGGCCATGAACAGAGCTCCTGCACTTGCATTTCCAGCTGCTGTGCACCCAGAGCTGAGGGATCTGCAGCTGCCTGAATGCAAAACCTGGCAGAGGAGCCTCTCTCCAGGGGGAAATCTCCCCTTCCTGAGCCAGCCCGTGGCAATGCTGCCATTCTCTGCTGCTGCTGCTGCTGCTGCTGCTGCTGGGGCACTCGGGGCTCTGGCCGAGCAGGAAAGGTGACCCTGAGCCAGGAGCTTTCCTTGGCTGCAGCAAAGCCTCGGTGCACAAAGACCTTCCCGGCGCTGTGCTTGTTTGTTTTTAATAAATTAACTCCCCCTGTGAGCTGTGGGCAGAGCTCTGTAACTGTGTGTGACACTTGTCTGTGGCACTGTGGGGGTGGCCAAGGGCACCTTCCCCGAGCTGTGTGCAGAGGAATCCACAGCAGCCCAGGCCGGGGGTGCTCAGTGGCCGCTCAGTTCCGCTGACTGGACGCGGCTCTGGCCGCTTCCCTTGGAGCGTCTCCAGGGAGGGAACGCTGGGGCTGCTGGCCCGGCTGTGCTGTCACTGCCAGGGGAACGCTGGGGCTGCTGGCCCGGCTGTGCTGTCACTGCCAGGGGAACGCTGGGGCTGCTGGCCCGGCTGTGCTGTCACTGCCAGGGGAACGCTGGGGCTGCTGGCCCGGCTGTGCTGTCACTGCCAGGGGAACGCTGGGGCTGCTGGCCCGGCTGTGCTGTCACTGCCAGGGGAACGCTGGGGCTGCTGGCCCGGCTGTGCTGGCACTGCCAGGGGAACGCTGGGGCTGCCCCGCTCCTGCCCCACCCCATCAGCTCTGCCAGCGCCTCCAGGGGACACAAAGGCTGAGCCCAAGGCTGAGAGTTGCACAAGGGGCTGAGCTGGCATCTGGGACCCATTGGGATCATGGAGTGCAGCCCCCGGCCCTGCACAGACACCCCAACAATCGCAGCCTGTGCATCCCTGGCAGCGCTGGCCAAAGGCTCCTGGAGCTGCGGCAGCCTCGGGGCCGTGCCCATTCCCTGGGGAGCCTGGGCACTGCCCCAGCCCCCTGTGCGGGAAGAAGCTTTTGCTCATCTCCAGCCCAGCCCTGCCCTGGCCCAGCTCCAGCCGTTCCCTGGGCTCCTGTCCCTGCTCACCTGGGCAGAGATCAGAGCTTGCCCACAGAAGCTGTGGCTGCCCCTGGATCCCTGGAAGTGTCCAAGGCCAGGTTGGACGGGGCTTGGAGCAGCCTGGGATAGTGGAAGGTGTCCCTGCCATGGCAGGGGATGGAATGAGATGAACTTTAAGGTCTCTTCCAAGCCAAGGCATTCTGTGATTCTGTGATTTTGGGAGAGATGCTGAAGCTCTGGCTCAGCTTTATCTCAGCAAATGTCTGGAGCCAGCAGCAGCCATGGGTGGGATCATCTCCTCCTCCCTCTCGCTGTGGCTGTAACTCACCCAAGGGCAGTGTCATAAATGAAATTTAAATTTGGACAGCTAGGGCTATTGGGTTAACAGCAGTTTAATAACAAGAAAAAATTGATACCATTTAGTGAATTGAATACAAGAAAACAATTTAATAAAAGAGTATAATTTAGTGGATTAAATAGCAATTTGATATAGAAGGAATACAATTTAGTAAAAGAGTACAATTTAGTGAATATATTCATATATATATATATATATACACATATGCATATATTTGTATGAATATATATATGAATATAGCTTGCCAGTAATTATGATTAAAGCATAAGCAAAGCTGACTGGAGTACAGAGAGGGCTTCTCACCCCACCTCACGTACAAAACAAAGCAATTCAAACTAAACTTATATACTGTATGCTTATACATATTCATTCATGTTTCCCATAAATTTCCCCCTACTTCCAATTTTTAAATTTTACATCACTATTCTTCATGGTGCATGCTTCACTTGTTGCTAGGGGGTCTTCAGTCTTCTTTTGGTGGTCTTTTGGATGAAGGCTTACACTCATCCTCATTGTCCTCTGGATAACCTCACAGGCTGTGTGTGTGTACCAAGCGTTGTGTTATGTAAGTGAGCATTGTGCTCCACTAATTAGTCTTATATTTTATAATTTTCAGGCCCAGTGCCTAAAGTCATTCCAACTTCATCCATCTCAAGGTTGATTTTGTCTTAGGACATTTCTTATCTCAAAACTACATCCTCTATCTTAATTTTAACATGTAACATCTGTAGAGGGGTACATCTGCCTTGTAACACCAATTCCCTTGATTGCTCCTAATAATAACTTTCCAAATAGTTACACTTTAGTTAGCACAAATCATTTCCATTTACTACAGGAGGGTGTGAAAACAGGAGCATTGTTTGGTGTGGCCTCCTCTCTGCCTTTGACACCTTTCAGTGCTTTGAGCCAGCCAAGAGCTTTCTCCAGGAGTGCAATGAAGCAGCTGTTGCTGCTCCCAGCTCTGGCTCTTCCCAGTCTCTGCCCCTGCCTGGTTTTGTCCCTCTTGCTGCGCCCTCTGTTCCCCCAGGGGGCTGCCCCAGGCTGAGGGATCAGATGCAGGCACTGCTGCTGCTCCCTGGGGACCAGCCCCAGTTTGGTTGTTGCTGTCAGTGCCAGCAGAAGCGGTGGCTGGAGCAGCGGGTGCTGACAGTGGCCCAAGGCCCGGGGCTGGAGGGGTCCCTGGGCTGGGGCTGGGAGGGAGCTGCCCCTTGTTCTCCCTCTGCCTCCCGCAGAGCTGGGCCGGGCACAAGTGGGGCAGCAGAGCCAACAGGGAGCCTGCGAGTCTCTTGCAGCCGTGCCTGCTCAGAGTTTGGCCTTGGAGCTTCAGGTGGGCAAAGGCAGCTGCTCTGCTCCCTCTGCGTGTGCCCGTGTTCAGCAGTGCTGCTCCATCAGTCTGTGCCCAGCAACGGGGAAAAGCCTCAGCCCTGCAGGGCCAGGAGCTGCCGGGCTCTGCCTGAGCAGCTCAGCCAGCGGGAAGGGAGCTGCTCCACACGGGAACCAGGAGCAAAGGACATGCCTTTTCTAGGACATGTTTTCTGTAAAAAAAGCCCAACAACCCAAATACACAAAAAAAAACCAAAAAAAAAAAACCAAAAAAGAAAACGTAAAAAAAATATGACAGATAAAAATTACCCCCAAATGTGTAGTGAAAAATCTTCTATAACTCTGGAGTAAGAAAGAGGTAACTGATCTTTTGAAAAAGAGAACTCAGCTTTGATTTTAGTTCCTTAGTTTGTACACGTGCTAGTGGAAAGGATCCATTAGCTGCCTTCCTTTACAGATTTGATGGATGATTTCCAATATCAAGATATTTTACACTGCAGTTAAAGGAATAGGAAATTGAAATACATGTTCTTCATGACTGTGTCTTGAGTGTAAAAATTTTGCACTTTGAAACTTGGACCTCAAGTGTTGCAAATGGAAGTGATAAATCCCAATGGACTGAGGGAATGCAGCTTTTCCTATGGGATGTGCAGCACTCCAAGGACTTCCTCAGTGGGGCTGTGGCTGCTTGGAGCTTTGTCCTGTGCCACTCCGGGATGTCATGAAATGGGACTTCACCTGCCACCAGCCCAGGTCACGCTCTGCCACCCCAGCTCCTTGGACCCTGTGTCCCCAAAGAAGACACAAGGTGTTTCTGCTGCTCCACCTTTGCACAGATCCACAGAGAGCTGGGATTATCCCAAGTCTCGTGTCTCCACTGTGCCATATTCCTAAAGAACCAGCAGCCCATCCCGACGAATATGGTGAGTTATGTGGATGGCTGTCAGCTCCCTTTCCTGCCTAGAAATCCTGAAACTGCTTCTAAATGCTGTTCCCTTCAGCTCTTGGACACCTACTGACACAGAGCTGGGAAAAAAATGCCCTGGCCATGGCTTACAAGGTGAGTTCTGCCAAAGTTAGAGCTCTGTGGGAAATCTCTATCCATCCCTCTCCTTTTAATATATCTGTACGTGGGGGTGTGCATGGATGTGTCTTGGATGGAAAGGAGGGAGTGTGCAAACAACGTGACTGACACTTTCTGTGTTCATTCCATACTCATGGGTACCAAGATATTATGGAAACCTTTGCAAGGACAGACCTTCTGTCCATGGATACAGAGACATCCAAGAGTCCCTGGCACAGACAGACCCTTCTGTCCATGGATACAGAGACATCCAAGAGCCCCTGGCACAGACAGACCCTTCTGTCCATGGATACAGAGACATCCAAGAGCTCCTGGCACAGACAGACATTGCTGCTCTTCAGCCACTGACAGGATGAGTCCCTGAGACTGGGGCTTGGCCTTCCTTGTGGTGAGGGGCATCAAGGAAGGCTGCAGTGTGATGGAGACTGTGATGGGCTGGGAACTCACTAGGGGAATGGAGGGAGCAGTTGTGAAGTAAAAGGCAGGTGGGGGAGAGAACTGTTCAGCGAAGGGCTGAGCTACAGCTTGAGGAAGCAGAAAAATGCCATTTGGGGTCATCCCAGATTGATTCAATTTCAGAAGTTATGGAACAAGTTTAATTTTTGGGGGGTGTCATGTTTTCCCTTGGAGGTGGACACTCTGCAGACTTGAGCTGCATTGCCAAAATGCTCAAGTCTCTGCTGCAGGTCACAGCGTTTCTTCTTTGGCTGATCCCGGCCCGGTGCTGAGCCCAGCAGAGCCCTGGCAGAGCCCAGAGCAGCCTCAGCATCCGCAGAGCCCGGCTGCAAGGAGAGAAAGCAGAAACCGCCCGTCAGCTGAAGGCTCCTGTCCCCTTGTCCCAGCCAGCCGCGGTGCCCAGGCCATGCTGGCCGTGCTCAGAGCTGGGCCCAAAGCTGCCCATCACTGCTGCCTTGGGGAGCAGAGCAGGAGGGCAGGACATGTGCCCAGCCTGCAGCCAGCCACGGCAGATCCAGCCCCTCAGCAGCTGCCCAGAGCGGGATGCTCCTGTGCCCGCTGCCATCTCCCAAAAGCTCTTGTCCCTCCCATGCCAAGGAGATGCGGACCCACCTCACACCATCCGCTGCCACAAGAAAAGCTGGTCCCAAACGATGTCCTCAGTCTTCTCCAAGGGCATGGCCCATCCACGCCACAGCTGGTCCCAAGCACTTCCTGATCCAGACTGGACCCCACCTAGAACGCTTCCTTTAGAAAAACAAACAACAAATTAATGAAAATAGGTTACAGACAAAAAGGGGAAACAAGAAAACTGGTAAAAAATGTTATGTCTGTCAGGAGCTTGAGGAAGGCCCAACCCCTACATTCTGGGGAAAAACCCACCCATGGGTGAGGGAAGCCCATGCTTTCTCCCTTTCCCCCTGCACTGTCCCCCAAAATCACGGTGATCCCAAAGCAAAGCAGGGGAGTGGAGCAGCCCAAGCCCTTCCTTGCCTGCACAGCAAAGCAGCCGTGCTCAGGTTCTGGAGTCCCACCTGTGCTCCTGCCATGGGGGTTTGTTTGTGTCGGGCTGGCTGCCCCAGCCCCAGCCCGGGGCACGGTGGGTGCTGGGGGCTGTTGGCAGGGCCAGGATCCCACTCCCATTTCGTACCCACCCCAGCCCACGCCCCCAGCCCTGCCAAAAACCAGCTGGGCAGTCACTGAGGAATCAGCTGCATCTGCCCCAGCAAAGGGGAAACCTTTGGTTCCCGGCCAATGCACAAATCTGGGAGCATCCCCCTGGGTCTGGACTTACCTGAAAATTCCCTGTGGAGCCTGGCTTTGAAGAAGGTGCCAGAATCAAAGTCCATCATCGCCAGCTGCCGCTGGCCAGGTGGAGGAAGAGGTTGTCATCCTTGCTGCTGTCCTCCATGTCTCCAGCACCAGCCCCACCTGGTACAGCTTCTCCAGGGGCTCCTTCTTCCCTGGGGTGACACCAGGCTGTCAGGGTTCTGCCCAGGGCCCGGCTGTCAGTGAAGCAGGACAAGCAAAACCAGCTCAGATGGTGCCCACCAGTGCTGGGCAGAGCAGCTCAGCTCCAGCACAAGGGCTGTGTGTTCCCATTCCATGACCCCAGTGCAGTGACACAGGCAGGACAAAAAAGTCTGGGTTTCTTTGCTGCTGATTGCCAGGGCATGTGTGGAGCTGTAACTTACCAGGTCCCTGCATCACTGTGCCCGTGGCTCTCTCCCTTCTTCTAGGGCTGATGAATATCCTGCATCCAGGGATCACAGGACAGGTCTTCTAATGAGGGCCTGTCCAAGGAGTTCAGGGATAAACACCACCTGATCAGAATCTGGCAGTCTGGGGAGAGAAACCACAAACCACTGGTCAGTTGGAGAAGGCTCCTGTCTGCTTTGCCCCACTATTCCCGTGCCCAGGCCACGCTGGATGTGCTCAGAGCTGAGCCTAAACTTTCCCATCAATTCTTTGTTTTGGAGGAGAGCAGGAGAGCAGGACATGTGCCACCTCCTCAGCAGCTGCCAGAGCGGGATGCTCACGAGCCCGCTGCTGTCTCCCAGCACTGGTGTTCCCCCCGTGCCCAGAGATGAGGATCCACCTTGGGAGAGCCGTTGTGGCAGCGGGAGCTGGCCCCATCTGATGTTCCTGCCCCTCCTGAAAGGGTGCTCCCCGCAGACCATCTCGTGCAGCAGGATGCCCAGGGACCAGACGGTCGCTGCCTCACCATGGTACCAGCCGAAGTCGTTCCATTCCGGGGGGCTGTATGACGGTGTTCCTATGGAATATGGATGGAGCTCATCAGGGGGATGCTGCTGCTCCCAGAGCCTGGCCCCAGCATCCCTGGGCATGTGGGGGCTGCCCCAGTGGCCCACGGGGTGACCTGCTGCCCTCTCACCAGCACCTGGGACTTGGGTACAAACCTGGGGTTGGAAAAGAAGCCACTGGTGCTGGAAGAGGGCAGCAGAAACCCTGGCAAGGCCCGACCATGACACACAAAGGGAAATACCCACTCAGTGCTGGGGAAAAACCACACCCACATCCTCCCTGCTGGCATTGCCCAAAAAATATCTTGAACCAAGGCAAACCAGGTGAGCAGAGCAGTCCAAGCCCATTCTCACCTGCACACCAAACCAGCTGGTGCACAGGTCCTGCCACCCTGTCTCTGCTACCCCCACCCATGAGGATTTTGTCAGGCTGGCTGCCCCAGCCCCAGCCCCAGTCCTGGGCAGAGTGGCAGGCAAAGGCTGCCAGCAGGGATGGAAGATGGGTCCTCACCCAGCTCTGCTCAAAAGCAACTTGGCTGAAGACTCAGTCCTGGGACTGGCAGCAAAAGGGAGAATCCCTGCTGCCACACCCAGGTTGGGCCAGGAGATGCCAGCACCGGGAGCCTGCCCCTGTGTGGGCTCACCTGCAAATTGAGTGTAGGCTGTGTCCTGCAGGTAGGTGCCACAGCCGAAGTCGATCAGTTTTGCCTCGCCGGTGTCCAGGTCTACCAAGACGTTCTCAGGTTTGATATCTCGGTGCAGGACCCCGCAGCTGGTGCAGTGCCGCACGGCCGCCAGCACCTGCTGGAACAGCTCCCGCGCCTCTTCCTCGGACAGGAACCTCCGTGCCCGAATGAAACGTCGCAGGTCCTGACACCGCTCCGGGCGCTCCAGCACCATCACGATGGTGTTGGGGAGCTCAAACCATTCCAGCAGCTGCACCACACCGGGGAAGCCTGTGGACACCTTGTCCAGCAGCACTATCTCCAGGGGTGCGCTGGTGCCGTCGGGCTGCGGGAGGAGCACGGTGCCGTCAGTGGGGCTGAGGCCGTGCCAGGGCTCGGGAAGCCCTCAGCCAGCCCGGGATGCTCTGTGCCCTCCGCTGGCCCCACGCCCGCTCTCCCTCCAGGTGTCCTGGCGGCTCCCACCCTGCCGGGCCCCGGCTCATCCCCGCCCGGCACGGCCCGGCTTCTGCCGCTGGCCCCGCTCACTCACCAGCTCGCCCCAGTGCCGGACGCGGTTCCGTGGCACCTTTTTGATGGCCACCTGCAAGCCAAAGGGAACAGCGGATTCAGCTCACCGCCCACCGTGTCCAGCCCCATCCTCCTCCTCCGCCCCCTCCTCCTCCTCCGCCCGCCGCCGGCCCCTCTGCTCACCGGGAGTCCGTCCGAGAGCCGAGTGGCCGCAAAAACTCTGCCAAAGCCGCCGCGCCCCAGCAGTGAACCCACTCGGTAGCGCTGCTGCAGGGCCTGCTGCGCCTTCCCTGGGGAAGAGACGCGGCCGTCAGTGCTCGGCCCGGGGCCAGGAACGGCCCCCGAGCGCTCCCCGAGCTCCCCGGGCCGGGCACCCGCAGGCGTTCCCTCATTGGAACGCGACAGCGGCGGAGCTCGGGCCGGGGAAGCCGCAGCGGAGGCGGCGGCAGCGGCCGCACCGCCTGTGTCCTCCGCGGGCCCCGGGAGGAGCCGGGGCCGGGGCCGGGGCCGGGGCCGGGGTCGGGGTCGGGGCTGGGGCCGTGGGCGGGCCAGGCGGAGACAAAGGGCGGCAATGCCGCCCCAGCCCCTGGCACTGATGCCCGCCCAGCACAGCCAGAGCCAGGCGAAGAGGAGACCTCGGCGGGATGGGCGGGGACGGGAACGGGGCCGGGGCCGGGGGCGGGCTGGGGGCATGGCCCGGGTGGGCACGGGGAGAGGGAACCTGGAAGAGGAGGGGACACAGGAAAAGGGAGACCGGGAGAAGATGAGGGACAGTGGGAGAGGGAGAGGAGAGAGAGAGAATTGATAAATTTGCTGCTTTCGCTGCTGTCGCTGCTTTCGCCGCTGCTGCTGCCGCCGCTGCCGCTGCAACTGAAGCCCCGGGGCCGTTTGTCCCCGTGTCCGTTTGTCCGTTGCCCGCTCGGCCCCGCCCCGAGCCCCGCGCTCCCCGGGCAGCCCCTGAGCCTGGCCAAACACGGCAACTTTGCCGTGTTGAGCCAAGAGCCAGAGTCTGGACTCCTGCACAGGGGCACAGCAATGCCCTTGGCTGCTGCTGTGCCTTGTCCCTGCTGAGGGTCAGACACCGTCTGAGCACATTCCCTGAATGCAGAATTTGTACCTGAGCCAAGCACTGCACTTGTGTCTCCAGCATTGCTTTCCAAGGAAAACAGGGCAAGGCAAACTGGCTATAGCTCAGGGTATTTTACAGTGTCTAAAACTTGCCAAGTCTCAGATCTTAGAGGTGAGAGCCCTTTGGAATGAATGGGATGGAGAAACAGTGCAAGATGGAAAAGGGAAACATAAAAATAAATAGAGAAAAATAGAGAAAAACATATTGTTTGTTTCTTTTGATTTTATTTTCATTTCTTAAAAAAGCTGTTTCCATTTTCCCAGAATCTTCTCCCCAGTCCCGTCTGTTCTTTCCAAAAACCTGTCCTGGAGAACAAGGCGCAGCTCCTGTCACAAGATGTGCCCCCAGCTGCAGCTTCTCTTGGCTTCCCACACTGTGAGTGCAGCACAACTCTTGCAGCAAAGCAGGACAAATGTTTGAAGAACTTGACAACTTGTTCTTTCTTTTCCTTGTGCACTGGGGAGTTGTGCCATTGGTGAGGTTTTCATTGTTCCTCTTCTACCCAAAGAAAACATGATGGGCTGCCAGGAATTGTTGGGGAATACAAGCCTGGCTGAATGTGGAGAAAGAATCTCCAGAGCCTGCAGCCAGCAGTGGAGAGCTCATCATTCCAACAGCCCCATGGACATCTGGAAAGTGATCTGGAACATGAAGATGGGCTGACAGAGGGAGTTTGTTTCTGTGTTCAGTTGAGATGATTCTACATCTCTTGCAGTGGGAGAAATCAAGAGCACAATCAGGTGATGATAAGCAGCAGAACATGATAAGCTGGAGCTCTCAGTGGATGAGAGAAAGAATGTGAAAAGGAGAAATTCAGGGAATGACTTGGTGAACTTTGTGTGTAAGAAGGGTCATTTTTTCCTAATAATTCCCAATTCATTCCCTTTGCTTTTGTCCTTTTAACAAGGCCAATTGCATCTCAGATTCCCAATGAAATGAGAACCCTGAGCTTGTGGAGCTGCCTGAAAGGTGCCCTGTTCCTTTTTCTTCTGCTGCTCAGAAGAAACAATGAAGCAAGTTGGGAAGTTCTGGTTTTTCTTTCTCCTGGTGGATTTTTTCATTTTATTTGCCACTGCAGAGGCAATTTCTGTGATGGCCTCTGTCAGTTGATTCTATTTCAGCAGCAGCAGCAGCAACAGGGCTGTGTTTGAGCACTGCAAATGTGACCTGTGTGGCTTTAATTCCCCTTGACTTAGTGCTCATGGAGTTGGGAGCATTTTGATCTCTAGTGATCATGATGCCTGAAACAAAAATCCTGAGTTCCCCGTGACAAAAGCACAGTGGGTAGCACTGATTGAAAGAGGCAATTGCAGCTGTACTGCTAAAATTCAAGTGGCAAGCAGAAGAGGGGCAAGAGCAGCCGGGATCTACAATTGCCAAGGCCAGGGCACCCACAGCCTCCTGCTGTCACCTCAGGGTGAGTAAAACAGGGCTGAAAACAGCGCTGGAACCCGATCCTTTCTTCCTCTGAGGGCTGGCTGAGGGCAGCAGAGGCGGGCCCTGAGGAATCAGGGCTGTCTGTGGGGGATTGTTGCTGTAGTCCAGCATTGCCCTGGCAAAAGCCCTGGGAAGCCGAGGCAGGAGCAGGTGGGAAGGGCCGGCGCTGCTGCTGCTCCTGGCCGGGAGCCCCGGCCGGGCCGGGCCTGCGCCCGCTGCGCTGCGGCTGCTGCTGCTGCCAGAGCCGGGCGGGACTCGGGGACAGGGAATGGACACGGGGGGACAGCAAAGGCCTTGGGGGCTGCAGGGATGTTGGTGCTGGGGCCAGCACCAGCACAGAGCTTCAGCCCGCAATGAACCCCCAGGGAAACGCTGGGGAAAGGCTCCATTCAGCCTTTCTTTACTCGGCGCTGTGAAGGGACCGAAATAAAAGGAGAGTGAGCAGGGCCCGACCCCTTCTCCTTTGGGAGGAGCCCCTGGGGCTGTGAGGGGCCGTGAGGGGAAATGAGAGGTTCTATGGGGCCATGAGAGATTCTATGGGGCCATGAGGGGCTGTGAGGGGAAATGAGGGGCCATGAAGGGACATGAGGGGCTGTGAGAGGTTCTCTGAGGCCATGAGAGGTTCTGTGGGGCCATGAGAGGTTCTATGGGGCCATGAGGGGCTGTGAGGGGAAATGAGGGGCTGTGAGAGGTTCTATGGGGCCATGAGAGGTTCTGTGGGCTCATGAGGGGCTGTGAGGGGCCATGAGGAGCCTCAGCCCTGGCAGGAGGGGGTCCCACCATGTCCCCAGGGCAGAGCAGCCGTGAGGGGCCGCGAGTGCAGATGTGGCAGCAGAGCGGGCTTGGGGCACCTCTGGGAGGGGATGAGACCCTTCCCCAGCTCCAAACCACACCAAACCCACCATTAAAAGGATTTTCCATCTTTAGAATCCACTGGCAACTTGGAAATGACTGTACAGTTTAATCCCAGTGGGAAAAGCAAGGGAATTTTCCCTGTGAGAGACATCCAGCCATTGTTATTCATGTCTAAGATTTAAAAGTCTTGACAGTGAAAAGTAATACTAATAAATAATAATAACAACAAGAACAAGAAATAAAGCCCTGAATCCCAACAATCAGATCAGAAACATGTTTTTGTTTGTAATAGATTAGTAGTAAAGAAATAAATGAAATAGATTTAATTTGTAATTCAGACATGTTTCATCCTTTTCCCAGTTTCTGGTCCCCTTCCTCCAGGGTCATTTCCTTTACTCACCCACTTTCTAATAGGTAGAAGGGAGTTAAGCATGCCAGAAAAGACAACAAAAGGGAAGCAGCCACCACTCCAGGGAACCTGAATTGCCCCCAGGCTCGTGTGTGCACTTGAAGGGTGAGCAGGTGTTGGGGACAGAAATCTCAAACTCCTTCTAAGGCTGTGAGAAACCTACAAGTGGCAAAGTATCATTGTGGGTCAACTCCTGCTGAAATTCCATTCCCCCACACCCTCCAAATGGGCAGGCAGGGCTGGGCTCTGGCAGGGTTCAGTTTTGAGTGCCTTGTGCTCCCTGGCATGGAAGTGATCCTATGAACTCTGGTACTGATGGATTGTGGAATGGCTGCTGAAGGAGGAGGGGGAATCTCAGCAGACAGGAAAGTCTCTTCTTCTCCCTTCTCCCTGCATGTCGCTATCCAGCTCCCCGATGGGACCCCTCTGTCCCACCCCCTGTGGAGCCTGCTCGTCTCTGGGCACAGGCGGCGGAGGGGGTCCTGGAGTGGATACAACACGGACTCAAGGTATCTAGACACAGGAGGCTCAAACTTGCTGGAATAATCCCGGGTTTATTGTCTGTCGTCCATCCGGGGCAAGAGAGAGAGCGAAATGCTCTGGATCTTATCTCTTATACCAGGGGGCAGGGGTGATTAGGGGATGCAGGGAGGTCACAGCCAATGGGAAGGGGGGGGAGGGAAAGAAGGTTTTCAGGTAGGAACTAACATTACACAAACCAGAGGTGAGTTTTACCCTTGGGAGGAACCAAGATTTCTAGATGCACTACAACACCTCACCCTTTTCTGTTATACAAAAATGAGAAACATGGATTTGAATAAGAGGTAGGTTATTTCAAAAAAGGAAACAAATTTTTTAAAACATATTTGCAGCCAAAGTATGCAGGTCAGAGACTAGAGAGGTTTCTTCTTGCTCTCTTCAGCGGCGTCTTCTTTTGGAAGCAACAGCCACTTGCTTCTCTTCTCTTCTTGCTGGTGCTGGATTCTTTGGAATAAAAGGTTTTACCCATTTCTGAGGGATCCATCGGGGGCCTGAAGGGGTGGATACACACGCGTAACCTCGCCCCCAGGTGACAAGTTCATAGGGACCCTTGGTTTGCCAAGTTTCAGGGTCCCTGATTAACACCGGTGGATGTTGTGACAATTTAAACTGATCACCACTGTTAAAATGCCGAGTTACAGGAGGATTCATGTTTTCAAATGAACAGTTTAGGAAATTAATAGTAAACAGAGCTTTACAGAGTTTCTGTTGGGGAGACATCCACACTGCTTCGCTACCTTGCCTGGCTAGGACTTGTTTGAGCGTCTGGTGTGTACGCTCGATTACAGCTTGACCTGTGGGGGAGTGGGGGATGCCAGTTTTATGTTCCACTCCCCACTGCTGGACAAATTCCAGGAACTCCTTAGATTTATACGCTGGGCCATTATCTGTTTTAATTTCTTTAGGGATTCCCAATACAGAAAAGGCTTGTACTAAGTGTTGTTTAGCATGCACAGACTTTTCTCCTGCATGAGCAGAGGCATACACCGCTCCTGAGTATGTATCAATACTCACATGTACATACTTCAGGCGACCAAAACTGGGAATGTGAGTGATATCTGTTTGCCACACTTCACAGCTCTTAAGGCCTCTGGGATTAACCCCGATGCCTAATGATGGCACTGCCTGGAGCTGACAATTGGGACAAGTAGCCACGATGGCTTTGGCTTGATTCCGTGTCAGCTGGAACTGACGAATCAGTCCTGGCACATTTTGATGATATTGCTGGTGACTTATTTTTGCCTGCTGAAACACATCAGGGAGACATACCTTTTCGGCTGGGGCAGCAAGGGAATCAGCCTTCCGGTTCCCCTCAGCGATTTCACCTGGCAATGGGGTGTGCGATCTTATGTGCATCACATAGAAAGGTTGTTCTCTATTCGAGACTAAGTAAATCAGTTTTGAAAGCAATCTAAAGAGATGTTCGTTCTCAATGTCCTTGAGAACTGCCTGTTCCGCTCTGGACACCACTCCTGCTACGCAGGCTGAGTCAGTAACTAAATTAATCGGTTCTGAAAATTTTTCAAAGGCTCTCACGACCGCAGCTAGTTCAGCTATCTGGGGTGACCCCTCTACAAACTCAACATCAGCTTCCCAAAGCTGAGTCTGTGGATTTCTCCAAGTCATCACCGACTTGTGAGATGTCCCAGATGCATCAGTGAACACTGTGAGAGCTTTGAGTGGCCTCCGGCTCCTTTTCTCACGAGGAATGAGATGGAATTCCTCATGAAACAATTTGTGTGATGGTGCATGAACTGAAATTTGCCCACTATAGCTGTCCAGAGCTAACTGGAGGTTAGCATTGCTCTGCAGCAGATGCTCAAACATCTCTTTGGTCAGTCTCTCAGGGGAGTTTTTCCCTTCTCCAGAGAGCCTGACTGGGAGGTGAATACACATAAAGTCACAACCTGCCAGTTCCCGCAGCCTTACCCTGGCCTTTTGAATCAGCTGAGCCATCAGCTCTTGTGGCTTGGTGATAGTCTTGGGTCTTTGATGGGAGAGGAAAACCCATTCTATTATTAAGAGTGGGTCTCTCTGCCCTTCAGCCCATTGGAATATTAACCCATGTAGGTGTGGCAATTTTCCCAGGACAATAAATTTGAAAGGCAGCTCAGGTTTGAAGCGGTGTGCCTGTCTTTCTGTCAAGGCCTTTTGTGCCTTTTCAATTACAGTTTTTGCTTCTGGAGTTAGCACTCTGGGAGACAGTAACTCTCTCTCCCCTTTTAATAAATTGAGTAGGGGGCCCAGGTCTTCATTGGTGAGACCTAGCCAGGGTCTGACCCAGTTTAGTGACCCGCATAGAGAATGAAGATCTGCTAGAGTTTTAGGATTACCAATAATTTCCAATTTTTGTGGAACAACAGTCCGTGCTGTAATTTGCAGGCCCAGATATTTCCAAGGTGGCATCCTCTGAACTTTGTCTTCTTGCAATTGGAATCCAGCAGAGGTTAAAACTTTAACCACTAGGTCAAGGGTGTCTTTCAGTATGTTGTTATTGGGACAGCATATTAAAATATCGTCCATATAATGCAAAATGATAGCCTCTCTCTTTTCAGCACGCACTGAGGACAGCAATGACCCCACATACCACTGGCAGATGAAGGGGCTGGCTTTCATCCCCTGAGGTAATACTGTCCAGTGGTACCGTTTCATTGGGGCTTCCTTGTTAATGGTAGGAATGGAAAAGGCAAACCTTGGTGCATCCTCTGGATGCAGGGGAATTTGAAAAAAGCAATCTTTAATATCTAGTACTGCTAGTAGCCAATCTTGTGGTAGCATGGTTGGGGAGGGCATTCCTGGTTGGAGAGATCCTATGTCTTGTATTTTTTTGTTTATTTCTCTTAAATCTTGAAGGAGACGCCATTTATCTTTCCCTGGCTTTTTTATTACAAACACCGGGGAATTCCAAGGGCTGGTTGTTTCTATTATGTGTCCCTTAGCCAATTCTTCTTCTACTAATTTTTCTAGCGCCCCAAGTTTTTGTTTGCTGAGAGGCCACTGGTTCACCCAAATTGGATCATTATCTAGCCAAGATAATTTTTGGACAGGACGCTGTACAGTGGCCTCTATCAAAAATCCTGAGGTGTCTCAGGAATAGTGAGTTTTACCCCCCACTGGGACATGGTATCTCTCCCCCACAGGGGGCACTTGTAGTCAATTACAAAAGGTCGGACACTAGCAATCCTACCATCCGGACCTTCGATCTGGACGATATCTCTAGCAATTTTTGCCAGTTTCATCCCTCCAACACCTTGTATTTTTCCTGCCACTGGTTGTAGTTCCCAGTGTGATGGCCACACCTTTTCCGGTATGATGGTCACATCTGCCCCAGTGTCAATTAACCCTTCTACATGGAGATGTTCTGATTTATGTGTTAAATTGCATCCTATAATAGGCTTGTTTTCACCCACTACTTCTGCCCAGTAAACTCCCGGTGCTTTGTCATCTACTGGGACTTCTGTTGGAACAGGGATTACCTGGGCTATTACCTGCCCTTTGTCTATATAGAAAGGTGGTTGGGGGCACCTGGCTAAGAGAGTGAGGTGTGTTAGGTCTCCCGTGATTGTCATGGGAGCCACCTCAATCTCTATTGGTGTGTGTGCTGTGTCTCCAATAACAAAATACCTACTATCCAGTCCAGCCAGGTCTTGTGAATTATCCTGCAAATCTACTCCAACAACAGTCCATCGATCAGATCTGAAACAAAAAGCTTTAGAAGTTACAAGTCTGAATCGCTTTTGCGGTTGCCAGACCTTATTAGGCAAACGTTTTTCACAATTATAGTTTTGCAGTTTTTCACTCCCCTTCCCCCTTTTTATTAAAGGACAGAGATTCGTTTCCACTTCATTTATGTCTGCACGCTGAGTGGATAAGCGCTGTGATGTAAGTTTTTTGGCAAGCTGGTATCCATGTGTTTCTGTTGTTTTAAAGGACAGTTTTTAGCAAAGTGTCCTGGTTTTCTGCAATAAAAACAAATTCGCTGTTGCTGGTCAGGCGTCATCTGTTCATTCTTTGTCTCAGATGAAACTGCAGCAACAGGTCTTGGGGTGGTCCAGGGAGGTCTCTTTTCCTGCGAAAACATCTCTGCTTTCCTTGCACAGGCTGCTGACATCTGTGCAAGGGTTGGAGGGGGATCCACAGGCAAACCTAAAATGACTCTACGGCAAGATTCATTAGCATTTCTCTGAGCAAGTTCTTTGACTAACTCTGTCTGTACCACAGGGTCTTCTACCTGATGGGAGACTTGTTCTCTTAAACGGTCTAAGAATTGCAGGAATCCTTCTGAGGGCATTTGTTTTACATTAATATAACTGCCCTTAGTGTCAGCTGTAGGTAGCTGTGTGAAAGCCTTTTCTGCAGCTGTAGTGATTTTATCTATCACAACTTTTGGCAATGCCCTAGTTTGGTCTTCAGGTTTTTCCCATACTCCTTCACCACATAAATGCTCTAAAGTAACACGATTATTTAATAAATCTACATATTGGGGATTAGTTTTTAATAACTCCACCAGTATGTTTTTTAGAAACCGCTTCCATGTGTTTTCCCATAATTCAAATTCAGATGGTGTAAGCAAACACTTAAAAAGATCTTTAATATCTGTAGGAACTAAATCATTTGAGGTTAATGTTGTTTTAACAATGCTTTTAAATATTTCACTATTACGGCCAAATTCTCTTTGTACTTTGCAAATTTCTTTTTTGTCTTGATATGAAAACGGTTTGTAAGTACGGTTTTGAGGTCTTGCTCCAATAAAGGTCACCGGAGCAGCAGTAGGGAAAAAGGCTGAGTTAAAACCATTTTGTTTTCCATTCCCAGGAGTTGTATTGACCTGGGAGGGGGGAGAGGCTTGTCCTGCTTGGACATCAGGGAAGCCTGTATTCCCCCATCCCCCAGGGGCACCATGTGGCTCCACACTGGGAGCAGGCTGTGAGGTTCCACCCCTCCATCCCCCGGGGCGTCCCCCGGGGCCATCAGGGCAATTTGCAGCAGCACAACCACACCCGCCTTTGGAATGTGGTGAGGCAACCTCACCTCCCTGCTCGGTCTCGGCCCCGCCCCCCGGACCGTGGGAACTGGGCGGGGCCCCGCCCCTCAGCCCCCACTCGGCCCCGCCCCCAGCCCCGCCCCCGCAGGAGCCGGGCAGGGGGGCGCTCCCCCCCACGCCGGGCCTCGGGGTTCCACCCCCCCCCATGTCGGGTCTCGGGGTCTCCCCCCCACCCACACCGGGCCTCGGGGTCTCCCCCCACCCCATGCCGGGTCTCGGAGGCTCGCAGCTCCCCATCGGGGGGCAGAGCCGGGACACCCCTCCCTCTGCCCCTCTGCAGGAGCAAGGGGTGTAACTCTCTCCCTCCCTGCTCTTCCTCCCCACGGGACAGGGGCTGGAGGAACAGGGAATAGGGTTACAGCCTCGGGGGACAGGGTCAGAGGGTGGGGCCAGGCAGGGCTGGGGGGGATTATGGGTAGGAGAAAGGGGATACACAGCAGGATTCACCATGTGGCCGGGTAACACGTGGCCGGCGCCATCTTGGCTCTCAGCCATGTGGGGATAGAAAGATACATTTTCTGTAACACTGACAGGGTATAGGGAGGGAGCCTTGATGGCTTGTGAGGCAGGACTAGGTGACTGAGAGAGACACACCGGATTAGAACTTGTATTGTTTGTCTCGGGTATCTTTTCTATTGGGGGAACAGAGGTTTTGGGGGAAAAGTTAGGAAAGTTAGGTGCTTGTTTGTCTTCCGTTTTTATTTCTCTGTTAACTAATTCTTTTCGAATTAAAAGAAAAACTGGGAGGAATTTCAGGGCCGATTTGTCTCCTCCTTCTATTTTTAAGGTTAATAAATTTCCAATTTCATCCCAGGCAGTTACTGAATCTAATTTCAACAATTCGATCTGTTTGCTTTGCTGAGTCAAATATGATACAAACTGTTTTATCTTATGTTTTGAAATTTTTACATTTGTGGTTTTTAAAAAATTCTGTATTTGTTGTGTATGACTCTTTTCTTGTGTGCATAGCCGGGATCCCATTTTTGGAGGTCACAGCAGCTCTGCACACAATCTGTCTATTTTCCCTACCACAGAAAACAAGGTTGCACCAAAAGGATTACAATTAAACTCACACTGTACAGGCAGCAGGGAGAATTCCCTCTCCCACCCCCTCTCCGTCTCTGCCCACGGCTGGGGGAACCCCACACGCTTGGGTCTGCTGCCGCTGGGAAGGAGTTACACGGAACACAGTCCCCCGGGGTCTGTTTCACTCTCCACCCCTCCCAGCCCGGTGTCGGAGTTCAATCTTACCTTTTTCTGTCGTTTTCTGGCAGTGGAAGGATACTTGTTGCCCTGGAATCGGTCCTCTGGTGCTGGAGGATTTTCGACTCCTTTTCGGAAACTTTTTTTGCTGTATTTTTTTTTTAACTGCATCCAAAGTCTCCAAAGAACGGCTCACCCTGGCTCTGATAAGCC
This sequence comes from Cyanistes caeruleus, assembly GCF_971803275.1. Taxonomy (NCBI): domain Eukaryota; kingdom Metazoa; phylum Chordata; class Aves; order Passeriformes; family Paridae; genus Cyanistes; species Cyanistes caeruleus. The sequence goes on along the minus strand of NW_028256006.1, from coordinate 5,604 downwards.
TTAAACGTGGGCTTGTTCAGCCCCAACGGTCGGGCGCCACTCTGTCGCTATCCAGCTCCCCGATGGGACCCCTCTGTCCCACCCCCTGTGGAGCCTGCTCGTCTCTGGGCACAGGCGGCGGAGGGGGTCCTGGAGTGGATACAACACGGACTCAAGGTATCTAGACACAGGAGGCTCAAACTTGCTGGAATAATCCCGGGTTTATTGTCTGTCGTCCATCCGGGGCAAGAGAGAGAGCGAAATGCTCTGGATCTTATCTCTTATACCAGGGGGCAGGGGTGATTAGGGGATGCAGGGAGGTCACAGCCAATGGGAAGGGGGGGGAGGGAAAGAAGGTTTTCAGGTAGGAGCTAACATTACACAAACCAGAGGTGAGTTTTACCCTTGGGAGGAACCAAGATTTCTAGATGCACTACAACACCTGCAGAACCCCCTCTCCAAAGAGAAATGCCTGTGCTGGGTTTCCATGGCACCCCTTCCCTCAGCCCAGTGTCTGAGCCACTGTGTGCTCTGCAGGAGCCAAAGCCAGAGGAGTCCCAATATCAGTCACCCCACGGTCCCCACACAGCAGGAGAAAGCACTGCTTGCAGTGGGGCTGCTGATCTGTGACCCGTCCTGGTTCCATCCACCCCACTCCTCTCAGCCACAGGCACCAGAAGGATCCCAGGAAAGCCACAGTGCTCTACCAGATGCCAGGAGCACTCCCTGCTGTGGCCTCAGGGATGCTGGGTGACCTCGTGGATGAGGATCTGTGGCTGGTGATGGAATGTGTGGATGGAGGCCCTTGACAGGAGGTTGTTGGAGACACGTGTGGGGCTGAAGGAGAGATGGCAGCTGTCAGTGGGGAGGGCAGGGACCCCGCTTGTGAGTCCATTGCCTTGGACACCCTCAGCCACAAGATGTCCAAGGAGTCACACAAGGCTTTGGCACTCTCAGCCTTCTTTCCCCCAAGTTCCTGCTTTCTGTACATTGACAGTAGAGAACCTTCCTTGTTTCTAGAACTAAAACAAAGATCCCAGATGGATCACACCTTGCTGGTTTTAGTCAGAAGCATCAGTGACCAAAAGTTGAATTTCCTTTTTTTGCTCACATCTTTGTTCCTTCTCAGTGTTCAGGCTGGGCTGTGGGGTGTCCTCATTTGCTGCATTTTCTGAGTTCCTCTTGGATCCCTTGAGCAATAGGTTGTGCCCTCTGAGGATCCTTTGTGCTCCTTGGTGACCCAGGAGAACCTTCCAGGCGGTTTTTGGGGGAGCTGCTGCTGTGATGTCACAGGAACGTTGCCGTGTCCTTGTGGTGTTCCCGTTGCTGTGGGGCACAGAGGCCTCAGTGTCAGAGCGGCTCTGGGCACCTGCTCATTGCCTGAGGATCCTCCTGCCCGAGGCATTCTCAGCAGCCAGCCCAGCCCCTGACGGGTGTCCTTCTGTCCTGGCAGGGGGACAGACAGTCTGCAGACGTGTGCAGCACAGCCAAAATGATCCAGCAAGTGGTTGCTGCAGTTTGCACTCTGCACTCTGTGGCTTCTGATGGGTATTTTTTAACCCACTGGGCCCCTAAGTCGAGGATTTCCCCAGGTGCACCATATGTGCCTTTGGGATTGCTGTGGGCTTTCTGTTCTTCCTTTGGAACTGAGGTGATTTTGAATGAAAATTGCAATTAAGATGCCATTTATTTGGGAGAGCTCCTGCCAACAACTTCTTTAAAAAGGGGTTGTTTTTGGCCAGCAGGGTGTGCACAGCATTTGGAATGGAGCCTGGGGGGGTTCTGTTCCCCAAGAGGAGAGTCTGTGGCAGTGAACTCTGGCATTCCCTCAGTTTGCTGATCTAGCCAAAAACTGGACACAGCCTTGTATTTTGTGCTGTTCTCTTGCTTGCTGTGTGATCCAAAAGGACTGTGGCTCCAGGAGGGGAGTTGTGAAAGCAAAATGCTCTCTTGGCATTGACTTGTTGTGTGGGATTTTCCAGCAGAGGCAGCTTTTTCTCCTAACAGCATCTGGTTCAGGTGAAGGTCCCCTCACACATGGACACTGCACAGCTCCTTCTTCAGTGAGCAGGAAAGGAACCTTTGGTGTTCAGAGATCCCAGTTGTTCCCTTTCAACACCATCATGAGCCCAGTAAGCTCCAGTATGATCCTTGTCACATGGCAGCACTCCCAGGATGGTCCCAGTTGCCTCTGGCTAGATCAACCCAGTCAGTCCCAGTATGATGCCATTGGCTCCCAGCATGCTCCCAGTTGCTCCCAGTCACCCCCAGTATGGGGGATGATGTGCATGGTGTGTTCCCAGTCACTCTCAGATACTCCCAGTATGAGTCCAGTCACTCCCAGTATGATCCAAAATTGGATTGCTGGGAGGCCTCATGGAATCCTGGAGACCATTGTGACACTCTAGGGCCCCATGGAACCGTGGTGACAGCAGGTTGGCTGGGAGTGTTGATGTGCTGCAGGGTAGGAGGGCTCTGCACAGGGAGCTGGACAGGCTGGATCCAGGGCCCAAACCCAACAAGGTGAGGTTTAACAAGTCCAAGTTCCAGGTCCTGCACTTTGGCCCCAACAACCCCTGCAGTGCTACAGGCTGGGGACAGAGTGGCTGGACAGCAGCCAGGCAGAAAGGGAGCTGGGGCACTGATGGACAGCAGGCTGGGCATGAGCCAGCAGTGTGCCCAGGTGGCCAAGGAGGCCAATGGCTCCTGGCCTGGATCAGGAACAGTGTGGCCAGCAGGAGCAGGGCAGGAATTCCTCCCCTCTACTCTGCACTGGTTGGGCAGCACCTCGAGTGCTGTGTCCAGTTCTGGGCCCCCAATTTAGGAAGGCCATGGAGGGGCTGGAGCGTGTCCAGAGAAGGGCAACAAGGCTGGTGAGGGGTCTGGAGCACAAGTCCTGTAAGTGATAGTAGAAGGTCTCAAAATCCTAGAAAATTCGGGGACTTAGAAAGGAAGTTAGGTTTGGAAAGGCCTTGGAAAAGTAGGCCCTGGGAAATGTTAGGCCTTGTACTTGCTAAAGATCAGGTGAAACTGCACCTGTGTAGTCAGTAGATGATCATGATACAATTGTTAGATGTGATTGGATATAATTATTGCTTAAAGAACATGAGGAACAATGTGAGGGGGCTGGGGGGTATCACGAGAAATCCATGCTTAGGTAAAAACAATGCATACAATAGAACAATGTAAGTTTAGTAATTAATATGTGAGTTATATAATGATAGAGTATAAAAACATGTTCAGTCCAAAACCAAGATGGGTCAGATTTGGGTCTGTGTACCCCTGACACCCAGATCTCTTAATAAAGCACCTGCATATGATCATTTGCGATTATGTGTGTTCCTGAACACTAACCATTTCATCAGATTTTACCGGAATTTTGTGAGATATTTGTAAAATTTTATGGAATTTTTGTGGAATTTTGCAGGATATTGAGGGCATTTTGTGGGATGTTTCTGGAATTTGGTAGGATTTTGAAAATATTTAGGTTTTTTTTTAATTTTTCAGCAATTTCGTGAAATTTTGCTGAAATTTAATGGGATTTTGAGAAAATTTAAATAATTTTAAGGGATTTTTCTTGAATTTTCTGGGATTATCTTGAAATTTGAGGGATTTTTATTGAATTTTGTGGGATGTTGAGAAAATGTAAACATTTTTCTGGGATTTTTCTGGAATTTTGTGGGATTTTTTTGGAATGTTGTGGAATTCTCTGGACTTTTGTGGGATTTTGAAGAGACTTGAAAAATTTTGAGGGGTTTTTCTGGGATTTTGTGGAAATTTGTTGAGATTTTGTGAGATGTTTCTGGAATATTGTGGGATTTTGAGAAAATTTAAATAATTTTGTTAGATTTTACTTAGACTTTGAGGGGTTTTGAGGAGATATGAAGAATTTTGAGTTATTTTTTGAGGCTGTGTGGAAATTTGTGGAGATTTTGTGGGATGTTTTGGGAATTTTGAGGGATTTTTCCTGGACAATTTGTGGGATATTGAGGAGACTTGAAAAATTTTGAGGGATTTTTCTTAAATATGGGGAATTTGAGGAGATTTTGTGGGATTTTTCTGGAATTTGGTAGGGTTTTGAGAAGATTTAGGGCGTTTTGTGGGATTTTTTCACTATTTTGTGATGCTTTTCAAGAATTTTGTGGGATTTTGAGAAAATTTAAAGAATTTTATGGGATGTTTCAGGATTTTTTTGGGATATTGAGGAGACTTGAAGAATTTTGAGGAATTTTTCCTAGATTGTATGGAAATTGGAAAAGATTTTGTGGGATGTTTCTGGAATTTGGTAGGGTTTTGAGAAGATTTAGGGAATTTTGTGGGATGTTTCTGGAATTCTGTGGGATGTTTCTGGAATTTTATGGGATTTTTGTGGAATTTTGTGGGATTTTCATGGAATTTTGAAGGATTTTGAAGAGACATGAAGAATTTTGGGGGATTTTTCGTAGATTGTGTGGAAATTTGTAAAGATTTTGTGGGATGTTTCTGGAATTTGGTAGTGTTTTGAGAAGGTTTAGGGAATTTTGAGGGGTTTTTTCACAATTTCGTGATGCTTTTCTGGAATTTTGTGGGATTTTGAGAAATGTAAAGAATTTTGTGGGACGTTTCTGGAATTTTGTGTGTTTTTTTGGAATGTTGTGGAATATTCTGGAATTTGGTGAGAAATTGTGGAGACTTGAAGAATTTTCCAAAGATTTCCTTAGATTGTGTTTAAATTTCTAAAGATTTTGTGGGAAGTTTCTGGAATTTGGTAGGGTTTTGAGAAGATTTTTCTGGAATTTTGTGGGATGTTTGTGGAATTTGGTAGGGTTTTGAGAAGATTTAGAGAGTTTGTTAGGATGATTGTGGTATTTTGTGGTATTTTTCTAGAATTTTGAGGGATGATTCTGGAATTTTGAGGGATTTTGAGGAGACTTGAAGAATTTTGAAAGATTTTTCTTAGATTGTATGAAAATTGGAGGAGATTTTGTGGGATGTTTGTGGAATTTCGAGGGATGTTTGTGGAATTTTCTGGGATTTTGTGGGATTTTGAGAAGACTTTTGAAGAAGAATTTTGAAAGATTTTTCTTAGATTGTGTGGATATTTGTGGAGTTTTTGTGGGACGTTTCTGGAATTTGGTAGGGTTTTAAGAAGATTTAGGGAAATTTTTGGAATGTTTCTGGAATTTTGTGGGATTTTTGTGGAATTTTGTGGGATATTGAGGAGACTTGAAGAATTTAGAGGGATTTTTCTCAGATTTTGTAGAAATTTGTGGAGATTTTGTGGGATGTTTCTGGATTTCGTAGGGTTTGAGAAGTTTCAATAAATTCTGTGGGGTTTTTTTTAATTTTGAGGGATTTTGAGGACATAGGAACAATTTTGTGGGATTTTGGAGGTGCGCCTACAACTCCCGTGATGCTCCGCGGCACCTTTAAACCGTATTATACCGGCGCCTACAGCTCCCATCATCCCCCGCGGCCCAGAGATTCCCTGTTACAGCCCCCCGAGTGCCCGCTCGGACCCCAAAGGGTCCCCAGATTTCCCCCCCTTGACCCCCAAGTGTCCCCCTGACCCCGAATTGTCCCACAGAATCCCTAAATGCCCCTCCAAGTGCACACTCGATTCCCCTAAGTGTCCTCCAGACCCCC